>NC_135714.1:25348401-25556134 GCF_964656455.1 Halichoerus grypus
TTTTTTAATCTATTGAGATGAGCATATGATTATTTTATTTCATTTTATTAATACAAAGTATTACATTGATTGATTTGCATATGTTAAACCATCCTTGCATCTCAGGGATAGATCCTACATGATATGGTGAATGGTCCTTTTAATGTGTTGCTGAATTCAGTTTGCTAGTATTTTATTAAGAGTTTTTGCATCTATATTCATTAGGGATATTGGCCTGTAGTTTTCTTTTTTAATAGTGTCCTTTTTGGTTTTGGTGTCAGGATATTGTTGGTCTTGTCAAATGAGTTTGGGAGTGTTCTCTCCTCTTTGATTTTTGGAAGAGTTTGAGAAGGATTGATGTTAATTCTTAAATGTTTGCTAAAATTCACGAGTGAAACCATCTGGTCCTGGACTCATCTTTTTTGGGAGATTTTTGATTGCTGATTCAAACATCCTTACTATCAGTTTGTCTGTTCAGATTTTATATTTTTTCTTGATTCAGTCTTGGTGAATGGTATATTTCTAAAAATATTTCTGTTTCTTCTAGTTTGTTCATTGTTGGTATATAGTTTGAAGTAGCCCCTTATTATCTTTTAAATTTCTGTGTTATCAATTGCAATGTCTTCCTTTTTATTTATGATTTTGTTGATTTGGGTCATTTTTTTTATTTAGTTGATCTAGCTAAAGTTTTGTCAGTTTTGTTTATTTTTTCAAAGAACCAACTTTTAGTTTGGTTAATCTTTTCTATTGTTTTCTCTTCTCTATTTCATTTATTTCTTCTCTAATCTTTTTTTTTATTAAAAGCTTTTTCTTTTTTTTAAAGATTTTATTTATTTGACAGAGAGAGACACAGTTAGAGAAGGAACACAAGCAGGGGCAGAGGGAGAAGCAGGCTTCCCCCTGAGCAGGGAGCCCGACACGGGGATCCATCCCAGGACCCTGGGATCATGACCTGAGCTGTAGGCAGATGCTCAGTCTCTGAGCCACCTAGGCTCCCCTGCTCTAATCTTTATTATGTTAAATTTCTTCTGCTAACTTTGGCTCAGTTTGCTCTTTTTCTAAAATTCCTTAAAGTATAAAGTAAGGTTGTTTATTTGGGATCTTTCTTGCTTCTTAACATAGGTATTTATTGCCTTGAACTTCCTTCTTAAAAATGCTTTTGCTGCAGGGCACCTGCGTGGCTCAGTCATTAAGTGTCTGCCTTCAGCTCAGGTCATAATCCCAGGGTCCTGGGATCGAGCCCCACATTGGGCTCCCTGCTTGGCGGGAAGCCTGCTTCTCCCTCTCCCACTCCCCCTGCTTGTGTTCCTGCTCTCACTATCTGCTATCTCTCTCTCTGTCAAATAAATAAATAAGATCTTTAAAATAAAAATGCTTTTGCTGCATCCCAGAATGTCTGGTTTGTTGTGTTTCCATTTTTGTTTATTTCAAGAAACTGTTTTATTTCCCTTTTAATTTCTTCTTTGATCCATTGGTTCTTCAGGAGAGTGTTGTTTAATTTCCATGTGTTCAGAATTTTCCAGTTTTTTTTTTTTTTTTCTTATTATTGATTTCTCGTTTCATGCTGCTGTGGACAGAGAAGATACTTGGTATAATTTCAATCTTCTTGAATTTGCTAAGACTTGTTTGGTGGCCTAACATGGTTTATCTTAGGGGATGTTCTGCATGTACTTGAGAAAGATGAGTTTTCTGCTGTTGTTGGGTAAAGTGTTCTATATATGTCTGTTAGGTCCCTTTGGTCTATATTGTTGTTCAAATCTGCTATTTATCAATTCTTTGTCTGGATGATCTATTCATTTTTGAAGTGGGGTAATGAAGTCTCTATCTAATTATTGTATTACTGTTTATTCTGTTACTAGCTCTGTTAGTTTTTGCTTTGTATGTTAAGGTGCTCTGATGTTGGTGCATAAATATTTACAGTTGTTACATCTTCTTGATAGATCAACCTCCTTATCATTATGTAATGACCTTCTTTGCCTCTTTTGACCATTTTTAGTTTAAGGTCTATTTTGCTGATATAAGTATAGCTACTCCTGCTTTTTCTAGTTATCATTTGCTTGAAGTGACTTCTTCCATTCATTTACTCAGTCTATATGTGTCTTTAGGCTTAAGTAAGCCTATTGTAGGCAGCATATGGTTGGATCCTTTTTTTTTTTTTTTTTTTTAAATCTATCCAGGCATTCTCTGTCTTTTAATTGGAGAATTAATATATCCATTTTAAAGTAATTATTGACAGGTAAGGACTTACTATTGCCATTTTTACTGTTTTCTGGTTGTTCTGTAAATCTGTTGTGTCTTGTTTCTTTCTTTTTTTTTTTTTTTATTTTTTTTTTAAAGATTTTATTTATTTATTTGACAGAGAGAGATAGCGAGAGCAGGAACACAAGCAGGGGGAGTGGGAGAGGGAGAAGCCGGCTTCCCGCCGAGCAGGAAGCCCGATGTGGGACTCGATCCCAGGACTCTGGGATCATGACCTGAGCCGAAGGCAGACGCTTAACGACTGAGCCACCCAGGCGCCCTGTTATGTCTTGTTTCTTATCCTGCTGTCATTTTTCATGCTTTCTGTTTTTTGGTATGCTTTGACTTCTTTATCATATTCTTTTATGTAATTCCTACAGGACTTCCCCTTGTGGTTACCATGAAATTTACATAAATATGTTAAGATTATAGCTTCTTATTTTAAGTAGATAACAACTTAGTTTTAATATAATTCCAAAAATTTATACTTTTGCTTCTCTTCTCTCTCATATTTTAGGTTACTGCTGTACGATTTACATACTTTTTATACTGTATAACTAATAACATATTATTATAATTATGGTTATTTTTACTATGTTCATGTTTTTAACTTTTAAACTAAGGTTGTAAGTGAATTATGCACCATCATTACTAAATTATAGAATCAAACTTTGACTACACAGTTACCATTATCAATGGATTTTACACTACCTTTTTAAGTTTTTATGATGTCAATTAGTGTCCTTTTATTTCCACTCAAAGAACTCCCCTCATTTCTTGTAAGGCAAGTCAAATGGTAATGAACTCTCTCAGCTTTAGTTTGTTCAGGAAAGTCTTTATCCCTCCTTTATTCCTGAAGATCTGCTTTGCTGGGTATAGTATTCCCAATTGACAGGTTTTTTTTTCTTTCAATATTTGAATATGTATTCCAATTCTCTCCTGGCCTGGAACATTTCCTTTGATAAAGTCTATAGAGTTGTGGGGGTTCCCTTGTACATAACTTCTCTTTTTTATCTTGCTCCTTTTAGAATTCTTTCTTTGTCTTTGACTTTTGACAATTTAATTATGTGTCTCGCTGTAGCCCTATTTGGGTTTAAATTATTTAGAGTCCTCTGGGCCTCATAGATCTACATGTCCACTTCTCTCTCCAAGTTCAGGAAGTTTTCTGCCATGATTGCTTTCGATATATTTTCTGCCCTTTCTCTTTCTCTTCTTCTTTTCCATAATGTGATTATTGTTTCTTTTTATTGTGTCCCATAAATGTCATAGGCTTTCTTCACTCTTTCATCCTGTTATTTTGTTCCTCTGACTGGATAATTTGTAACGTCTTATCCTCTAGGTTGCTGATTCTTTCTTCTGCATGGTTGAGTCTGCTTTGAAATTCTCTCTTGCACTTTCAGTTTACTTACTGTATTTTCATTTCTAGAATTTCTGTTTTGTTTTGGTGGTTTCTATCACTTAGTCAATCTCATTTGTCCATGCATTGTTTTCCTAATTTCATTATCTATGCTTTCTTGTAGTTCATTAAACTTCCTTAAGAGGGTTGCTCTGAATTCTTTGTCTGACAGCACATAGATCTCCATTTCTTTAAGATCAGTTATGAGAGCTTTATTAGTTTCCTTTGGTGGTGTCATATTTACCTGGTTTTTCACAATCCTTGATTCCTTACATTGGTATCTGTGCATCTGAGTAATCGCATTCCTCTTCCAGACTACATATTTGCTTTGGCAGAGACAGACCTTCATTGGTCAGCTCTATTTGGGTTTCTGGCTGTGTAAGGTCATAATATCCTTGGGCAGGTGGGGCCTATTAGTATGGTCTATCATTTGGGTAAGCAATTGAACTCTGAGGTTAGGGATTAGAGGGGTATGCCGTTGACTGAAAACAGATAGATAGAACTGCTGATTTGATTTCCTATCCAAGTGAAGCTGTAGGATGGGCTCTGTGATTGCCTTGATTCTCTGGTCAGGACTAGGTAGTATATTCAGTTGTAAATAGGGCTGTAAAATAGCTTGTCTGTCCTGGCAGAACAGCACAGTAGGGCACAGGATTTGTACACCTTGTTGTTTAGTGACCTGAATCAAGCAAGAATGTGCACTGAATTCCAGGATTAGGTGAGGCCACCAGTTTTGCTTTGCAGATGGGGGAAGCCACAAGTTGTGCTCTCTGTTCAAGTGCCACTGTAAGCAGTGCTATTGGATGGGCTATGCAAATCCTATGTGTTCTTGTTATATTCCCTGGTTAAGCTGACTGGAGGCAGTATTCATTAATGAGTGGTGCTATAAATTCGTTTTCCTGCCCAGGCACAATAGGAGAAGTAGGTCTAAGGTCAGTAAAAGTCTCTGTTGCCTTAATTCAAGCCTACCCTTACCCCAAGTTCCCTGGCCAAACAGGTGCACTGACTTTGCTCTCCAAATTACTGGCTCACCCACCTTTGTTTCAGTTCAAGCACTGCTGGGATGCACAGCTTCCAGGTGTTCTCTGGTCAGATGGGGACAGGAGCCACAATAGGTGGGTGGAGCTGTGGCTCAACTCCCTTGCCTGGGTGGGATGGAGAAGGGTCACTCCAGGCAACTTTCAATTTTGCAAACCAGCTCTCCAGTGGGAAGGCCCGGAGAGCTACCCACAGCCCTGGCTATCAATTAATCCCCCTTCCTATGCATGGCATAGGAATTGTCCATCCCCAGAACTGGCTTTGTTCTGGAGATAATCAGCTTTGCCTGCCTGTCTTTCAGCTTAAGCATTGCTGAAATACATAGCTTCCAAATGTTCTCACCAGCCCCTCTGTTAAGATGTGTCCGGGAGACATTCTCCAAGGTGGGTGGGGGTGTGTGTGACTCAGTCTCTTGCTGAGGCAAGGGCAAACCAGTCTCTAAGGCTGGCAAAACTCCTCATTTGAGGATGCAAATCTTGACTCAAGGAAATTCAGTGGGGTGCAAATATTCTTGATTCACATCAATCTGCCAAAATATGTGTGCTGGTTTTTACAGCCTCCTCCTCCCATCTTCACCACAGTCATCTTCCCAGTGGATGAGCCCTACAGATTTTCCTGCAATCCCTGTGGTGTGAGATCAGAGTAGGGGCTCCCACAAAGTGACACAAAGTGAGACAGGCTCCCACAAAGTGAGAGAGGGGGCACTAGATGTCCTTCCTGGATTCTCTTTTTCCATTGAAGGAGCCAGACACTCAGGGGAGACCTCTCTGGATGGTGTGTGCTGGCCTGGGTAAAGGGCAATGTAATCAATGTGTAGCTACTTCTCTTTCTCTTCTAATGCCATGTGTCTTGGTCTCTGTGGTGCAGGGGGTGCTTTAGCCTCATCCCCATGTTCTAGGCTGCTCTCAGTGGTGTTTTATTCCTGAATAGTTGTTAGTTGTTCTTGTCAGGGGAGCAGAGTCAGGAACAACTTGCATTGTCATCTTGGTGATGTCACTCTACCCTATATTTTCTCTTTTCTTTTTTCATTACCTAAATACATGTACAAACAGAAAATCACAAAGAATAATACAACAATTTTTGTAATCATACTTTCTTTAAAACAATCCCTGTCCATGTTTCCAGAGGCAAATACCACCAGGAGGTCAGTGTATATACTTCTATACACATATTTTTATTTGCAACAATTTTAGTTTAGAGAGTGGGATTTAAAAAGTATTAATGTTAATGTGAATTGTTTTTTTTCCAATTTTTATTTTGTCCTTGAAACCTCTCTCTTTCTCATATTCTGTGTGTGTATGTGTGTATGTGTGATATATATGTATAATATTATTTATATATTTTTAAAATTATTCTTATATATTATTTTTTAATAATTGTTCCATTAGTATTCCACATTCTACTCATCTATTCCTCTAATGATGGGCAGTTAGTTTTTTCTAACTTTTACTTACCACAATGCTGTGATTGATCACCCTCCCTAAGTACAGCCATCTGCTATGATTTCTACCACCAGACTATTGTCATTATAGTTCTGGATCTGGCTTTCTAATTGCATAGCTGGCTATTATCCCATTATCTATTACCTGGACATCTCCTCATGGGTCCACCTCACCATGGTACATGTTCTCAGAACTAGATTCCTGGAGAAGGAACTTTGGGAGATTACTGAATTCAACATCCTGAAACTGAAGCCTTCTCAGATCTTTCTCAGATCAAGTAGTTTGTACAAGATCATGGATTAAATAAAATGATCATCACTTCCAATGGATTCTAGGTTTGCTGCTCAACCAGTGGTTATCCTAGTAAAATTTTCAGTTTGTTTGCCTCATTTTGAAATGGCTTGGCTATTAATTGCTGCTCTTATTAATCTTTCTCAAGAATTCAGTTTAGAAATAAAAGATACTATTGTTGTTTTCCCTAATATTTGTTTCTGATATTGTAGGTAGATCCAACTCAAGAAGCATAGGGCACCCAGGCATTGTTTGAACAACTGTAGCTTCTCAGTTCTATAATAATATGTGTGTGCATTTGGTAATCATTATCTATGTCCAATTTGCTTTGAAAAAAAAATCAATGAGATCAGAATCACCAGGACCTTACAATTATGTTTGCATTATTACAGTCTTGTTCTATTTCACCATTGAATTTATGCCTGCAGTTTCCCTGTTGGACTCCCACTCAGGGTGGTTTAAGATCGCATATCTAAAAACACACACTCAGGCCCTGAAACATTTAAACATGTTAAAAATCAATTTTACCTATGTGATTCCCAGCTGAATGCCACTTCTGATGTATGTTAACTTCAAAAGAAATTAAAAGATAAGTAACATGATTACAATCAGATTAGCTTGTCTAGGCAGACAAATGAGATTGCAGAGTTGTCTGAGCGAAGATACTCACTTCCTAGTGAGACTAGTTTACATTACATTAAATAAAAATGAGTTTCCAATATGTGTACTATGTAACAGAGTGGGTAAATGGAAAACTACTCCCTTGTGATTTAATATGAGTCATGGAAACTGTCTGTTATTTTGTGACTATTCATGAATTTATTGTCTGTCAGGACTCTTTATAAGATATCTTAGAAAAAACTGTATCATTCTCTGAGATTTGTTGCTCAAACTGAAAGAAATATTTCTTTGATTAACATAACCCATGGAAGTCAAGAAAAAGGGAAATCTTGGATCTTAACTTATTACATTGTAGAATAGGATAATGAAAAGTATTTTGAGGGTAACTCATGACAAGGGTCACATTTAACTGGAAGACAGAAACATATGTTAAGGAATACTAACGAGACAAAATACAAGAAATAGGATGGGCTCACTGTCAAAATGATATCCATAGTGGGGAAAAAGCTCCTGACTTTATTTCTCTTATTTAAAAAATAATTTTTACTTTTGTGTTTAGAGGAAAAAAGAAAAAAAAAAGAAGAACAAGTAAAGTTTTATGGAGAAAGTATAAAATAATTGGGCATTGTTTATTCAAGCAAGTATGATAATGTCACCCTAGGCTGTTTTCTTTATATTCTTTAATTATTTTGGTTATAAAGAAAAAGCATGCAGGAAATAAAAATAATTTAAGTGCCTTCATGATTGGACAATAATATAGGTGCCTTAATGATTGGACGATTCTATGAGTAAGAATGCTGTAGCAGCAAGTTTTAAAAATAAAAAGCAAAGCACATGACAGAACTTTTGAAGTTAGAGTAAGGGATCTATCAAGAAAGAAAGGAGTATTACACCACAACGGAATAGTCAATTCTCCAATTGTTTTAATCTAAAATGCCCATTTTCCCAATCGCGTTTTTTTTTTTAATGTCTTCTGATTGCAGATTTCCTATACTTAAAGATTTCTTCAAATTGCACAGAGACATAGAGGAAAATGTCTTTGAACTAATAGTGCATTTAGCATGATTTGCTGACAAAAATATCACCAAACATCTACTTATAATTTCTGATATTTACTAATATTTGCATTATTCACAAAAAACTATATGTAGGTAAAACATCCATTTTTGGATTAAGTTGACCTTTTTATGGAAAGTGCAACTATATTCTTTCTTCACAGAAAATGTAAAAGAAAAAGGAAAGTCAGAAAAATGATTGTCAGGGAGGAATCTTGGGAAATATTTCAAATAGACATTTTTGTCTTTCTAAATATAAAGCAGTTACCTTTTCTTCCTTAAGTTCAAAAAAGTACAGTTGTACATATTACCTAAATATCAGATATCAACATGCCAGCATTTAAGAAACTCTTATGTCTCTGGTTTAGATCCTTTTCCCTTTAAATTGAGTTTAATTATTAGAAAAATGGGAAGAGCTCAGCTAAGTGTTCATCAGCAAAAACACCATAGTTTTGAAAGCACAGTGATCCTTATGAGTATGCTTTGACAAATATTGATTTCAATCATTCGTTACTCCTTTTGTGATCTAGATGTTTAATTTCCAGTAGTTATTTCCAGAAATTAATAGTCTTTTCACTTTTCAGTTAATACCTTGAAATGGGAGTCCTCCTAGAACTAAATTCATCTAATTTTTATGCCATGTTGTATTTTATGAGCAGTTTGAAAGAGGAACAACTATCTTGGAATGTATCAGCCTTGAAAGAATAGCCAAAAAAAATTATTTCAGCTTTGTGGATCTTTGAACATGAGTCTACATATTTTCTGGTTCTCCAGCATTCTTTCTCTTCCTTGTCTAGTCTCTTGTTTTTTCCTTCTATGCTAACATTTTCTCATCTAAAATGGGGTTAATAACATCTTCTCATGTTATTGTGATGATTAAATGAGTAAATCTGTGCACAATGCTTGGTGTATTGCCTAACACATAGTAAGTATTCAAACATTGTCTATTGCCATTATTCTTTTTATCTAGCACAACCCAGGCTTGTTACCCATAATGTAATGTCAACTATATTGAATGTGTGTGTTGTGGACTGTCACAGGATTGCCTGGATTAACTAATTTTTTTTTTCCAGTATGTGTCAAATAGTGACATTCATTTAGAATAACGTATACACTGGGGCAAATATATTTGAGATGCCCTTGTGATGTAAAGTCTTCTTGAATTATGGGTTGTCCACCATACTTTGGGAGCAAAAGTGAAGTTATTTGGTCTATAATTTCTACAGGGCTTTGTTTTTTCCTCCAAAATAATTTCTCTCTTTTTTTGTTGTTGTTGTTTTTGTTTTTTACTTCAATGTAGCATTGCATTTAATTCTTTATATTTCATTTTATTTGATTGGTTGAGGAATTCTGTTACTAAACCAGTATCTTGAGATATAAATTCATTTAGAAATTAGATATCCTTGATAAAGATTCCTTTGCAGGGCGCCTGGGTGCTCAGTTGGTTAAGCGTCCAACTCTTAACTTTGGCTCTGGTCATGATCTTAGGGTTGTGAGATAGAGTCCCCCTCACCCCACAACCCCTCTCGCCCTTTGGGCTCTACGCTCAGTGGGGTCCCCTTGGGATTCTCTCTCTCTCCCTCCCCCCAACCCTAAAATAAATAAATAATTCTTTTACAAAAAGATTACTTTGCTCCATTTTGACCTATCCAAATCCTACCCCCATTCTAGGCTTCTGTGCTGTTTTCTCAGGATAGAACTTTTGTCACTCTGGTTTTGTGTGTCTTTTGAAATACAAGTTTAGTGACTGCTTTGCTTTATCTTCTGGTTTCTTCATTTAGTGCTTTATGTGTAGTGTTGTCTGGCCCAGGACTGGGACTCCAGCAGAAGATAACCATGGTAATGGATGGTAACTAGACTTACTGTGGTGATCATTCCTCAATGTATACAAATATCGACTCATTATGTTGTACACCTGAAACTAATAGAAAGTTGTGTGTCAATTAAAATTTAGTGATAAAAAAGGTAACCATGGTCTCAGATTTCTATTGCTCCCCGCATTTTAAGTTGTAAAAAATTTATCCCCGCAAAGCAGATCCAAAATTATTTATTGATACTCTTTGTGTAATGTACCTCGGGCAAGAATTAAAATTAGTTTTTCTCCTAGGATATGTGTCTACTATATTCACACTAAAACCCAAAATATTTTGGTTTATCTGAGTACCTGAGTCTCTAGTCAATTTCAAATTGACTTCAAATGAAAGGTGATCTACTTTTTCCCTGTGATTCACTGATCATCAGAAAGCATGTCTGTATGATTGTTAATTTTTTCACATTTCTTTGAGTTCATTTTTGTTTTGAATTATCACCTTCACTCTTGTATCTGCTATTAGAAAATGTCTTTTCCTTAGTAAAAATCTTAGTGTAGGTTATGCCACTTGTTCCTAATTCCTAAAAAAAAATATTGGTTTAACAGTTGATTTGTCTTGAGTATATAAAGCAATGCAAAGTTCTTGCCCATTAAAGAATTTTTGGAATAAGCGTGAAACTGATTTCCCTCTGTCTGCCAGGTTATTAAAACCTTGAGACATAATTAGGGAGTATAAGGGTTCAACTTACTGGCAAAAGAACTGTTAATGCTTAGCTCACTTAATAAGGGGCTTTTTCAGAGAGTTTCATGGAGAAAATTTCTCTGATTCTTATTCTAAAGGAAGTCCTTGAAATATCCCAAATTTTTCTTTAAACACACTCACTGTGGTATTTCCCACTGTAGAATATTGTGTGTGGTATTTCAAAAAAAAGATGTATATTGGTATGTACAAGCATAGCGTATTCCCAAGAAATAATATGTAAAAAATGATAAGTTGTAGAAAAATATGTAATAAGGATATTGTTTATATTATATAAAAATTATACATATAAACATTCTATATCTATCTATCCATATCTAACTATCATCTATTTATCTATCACAAACCAATATAGTAACGATGCACCTGTGGACAAATAGATATGTGTGTCAATGCAGAGCAAAACCTCAGAAAGAATACTCAACTAACTCATTTTGAGCTGGGACAATGGTAGTGGAATGGGGAAAAGTCTGGGATTGCCAGCAGGAGACAAAGAACAGATTTACTTCTAATATTTTAATTTTTAAAGACTAATTCATTTATGTATCATTTCAGTACTTGGAGACTGATTTGAAAAAAAAAAAAATAAGCATTTGCATAAAAGACACTACATTTTAAACTTTTTTCTCCGTATCCACAAAGGGAGATTAGTAAATATTTGATTTGAAATGGATGTGATACTTATAAATTTAACTTAAAATAGACACTAAAATTATAAGATTCTAGAAGATGGAACGGTTCATAAGAACATATTTTACACAACCAGTCATTCTAGTACAGATCATTCTTTTTTATCATCATTAACATTAATCATTTTTGTTAAGAAATTGTCATATATGCACATGCATATATGCATATGTATAGGTAATGTTTGCATATATGTATAAAACAAAGAAGCTGGAAATACAAACAGTCCATAAAAGTTTATCATTTGTTTTTTTTAGGGATGTTAGGACAGATACATTGAAACATTAACTGACAATAAGAAAACATATCCTGGCTGAAAAAGGAGTGGTAAGCACAAACATTAAGGGTGTTCTGAAGTCTATGAGAAATATATGATTGGCAGAGTGGTGCCATGAATTATATCTCAAACAACTGAAGAGACTTCCATAGGTGGAGACAATGTAAATGTGCTCTAGGGAGGGGATATGAAAGGAATCAAAGAACTGGTAGGAGGATGGCATATATTCAGAGGATGCTAAATAGACATTCTGATATATCCTGGGTATTTGGACTTGAACTATTTTAAAGTCTCACATCAATTAACTATTGAATGATGGTTGATAATATTTTTATCTAAGACCAATGAAATAACTTATCTCTTAGGAGAAAAACAATTTTATTTTATTTTTTATTTTTTTAAAGATTTTTATTTATTTATTTGACAGAGAGAGAGACAGCAAGAGAGGGAACACAAGCAGGGGGAGCAGGAGAGGGAGAAGCAGGCTTCCTGCTGAGCAGGGACCCCGATGTGGGGCTCGATCCCAGGACCCTGGTATCATGACCTGAGCCGAAGGCAGACGCTTAACTGACTGAGCCACCCAGGTGCCCCAGGAGTAAAACAATTTTAAATTCAAGTGCCTTATAAGCTTCAGTAATATATTATCCCTTAGCTGTAGTTCCCCCCTCTCTAAAATGTGAAGATTTCAACAGATAGTCACTGTGGTTGCTCTTAGGAATGTAATTTTTATGTAGAGGTTTTGTTTCAGGTTTTGTTTCTAGATTCTCAAGTCGTGGGTTGGATATTTCAGAGAATAATCAAACCCCTGTCTAGTTTAACTCTGATGCAAATATAATAAGGAACAAAATGGGCCAGGAATCAGGAGATTTGGATTCTAGTACCAGTTTATCCTTCAACAGTTGTGAGGATTGAGGGAGAGCCCTTAAAATCTTTGGACTTCTGTTTCTTCCTTTATAAAGTTAAGATAATAACTTCCAAAAGATACTGCAAGCATGTTGTATGAATCAACACAAAAATATATGCAAACACTTAGTCAATTTTAAAATGGTCTTATGTAAAGCATTATTATTAAATCCAAACATCGGTGATGAGAACATAAAACACTCTAACCAGACTGCCTCTTATTATTCCTTGAAAATAAGCAAGATCTTATTTCTTTCCTTTGCATTACCCTACCATCTGTGCTTGGGATGCTCTTTGACAAGATTATCTGTGGGTCTCATTTTCTTACTTACTTTAAATCTCTACTGAAATGTCACCTTATCAGAGAGGCATCCCTCCCCTGCTATCCGATATCAATTAGCAACACTCATCCAGGTATCATTATTTCACTTACCATACCTTATTTTATATCAACAATATAAACATTATCAAGTTATTCAAATATCTAATTTTTGTAATACTCCCTTTCCGCAACACACACGAGTATAAAATCCATTAGAACAGTGATTTTGGTTTGGTTCACTGTGTATCTCTAGTCCCTCAAAGAGTGCTTGACATGTTGTAGGCACACAATAAATATTTATTGAATGACTGAACAACTTTATAAATTGTCTGAGGGAGATTTAAATAAAAATATAAGCCAAACTAACTTGTGATTTTTTTTTTTTTTATCCTTCAGCAGCTCACTTAGTAAGCTTTTATGCTTACCAAGGAAATATTGGAAGCTCACACACTGATGCATCATATCAAAGCTCCAAAATCCTTTTAGTTTTGCTAATATGATTTATTTTTAGGAAATCATGTAATAATGCCTATTGCAAGGAAATGGGTTGCTGCTTGTGTCATATCAAAACATGAAACAAATACGCATTTCGAGAACTTTAGATAGCTATAAGAATTAAGGGATCTTTCATTGTATAAAGGTCAATTATCTGAATATAAATAAATTCTAATTATTTGTACAATCAGCTTAAAAACACATGGAAAACATTAATAAATAATCACAACTATTTTATCCACTTACCTTAAATAGCATGCCATGAATGCTATAGACGTGGATATATGCATATGTCAAAACCATATAGGATAACTTGAATGTTATATCTTTTACCTCAGGTTCTTCAAAAGAATAGAGGAATTGATAAGGCTAGAAAAATTTATATAGAAGAATGTGAAGTAAGCCACAGAGTAATATGTTGACAAGATAACAATGCTAATAAATTGAAATTTGACTATAAATAGCAAATTTCTCTATTCTTTTTTTTTTTAAGATTTTATTTATTTATTTGAGAGAGAGAATGAGATACAGAGAGAGAGCATGAGAGGGGGGAGGGTCAGAGAGAGAAGCAGACTCCCTGCTGAGCAGGGAGCCCGACGTGGGACTCGGTCCCAGGACTCCAGGATCATGGCCTGAGCCGAAGGCAGTCGCTTAACCAACTGAGCCACCCAGGCGCCCTCTCTATTCTTTTTAGTATCCTTTTAGAAGACAGCAGCTGGGATCCACACATCACTGATTAGGTAGTATTCTTAAGAATAATGTATTATTTGGAAAGTCACATAATCTTAAAACTATTATTTGTTGAATTTAAAAGCAAACCTTTTGACAATTTGTAACAATGTCACCAGAGATTGATCATCTCTTCAACAAAAATAGTTTTGACATTTCCAACTGAGTTGTGCCTCTTTACATTAATAAAATCCCAACACTTCTAGAAATACTAATGGAAAATGCCAACAAGTAAACTGATATATGATGCATACTGTTCTTTTATTTATAAAATGCAGCAAATAAAACCCTTCCAATCTACATATAGGGAATTTAATAGTACACGAAGGACTGAGTTAGCATTTATTTTAACATAAGCCTTTTGAAGACATGAAGACACTAACAATACTTATAATCTAGATAAAGTCATGAACTGCATAAAAAGTATGATAGTGTCCTTCTGAGAGTTAATGAAAGTTTAAAGAGGTCTTTAACTGATTAAAGCTAAGTCTCAAATTTAAGGAGTTTTTTTTTTTTTTTTTTTCAAGATTTAATTATTTATTTGAGAGAAAGAGAGTGAGAGAGAGA
The DNA here is from genome assembly GCF_964656455.1 of Halichoerus grypus. Lineage (NCBI taxonomy): Eukaryota > Metazoa > Chordata > Mammalia > Carnivora > Phocidae > Halichoerus > Halichoerus grypus. Next base: position 25,363,012 of record NC_135714.1, read on the forward strand.
GAGAGAGAGCACTAACAGGGGGAGGGGCAGAGAGAGAGGGAGAAGCAGATTCCCCGCTGAGCAGGGAGCCCCATTCAGGGCTCTATCCCAGGACCCTAGGATCATGACCTGAGCCGAAGGAGATACTCATCCATCTGAGCCACCAAGGTGTACCTCAAGGAGTTTTAAAGAAAAGACAAGACCTGGGTAGTAACAGAAGTTCTCAAATGGAATCTGGAGAAAAACTGAATTTCATAATGTCATCAGTGAGCTTCCCATAACACCATCAACTTTAACTGTTAATTAATTTTGATCTGCAAATGCTATCCAAAGGTGAATGTGTGTGTGGATGGGGAAAGAAGTGGATGAGATAATTTTCATTTACGGTTATGTCAGCCTTTCATGTGTCCAAAGGGAAGGTTTTAACCTTATGGATAATATGTATAGTGGCTGTATTGAGTGAGATGAGCCAGCTGTCAAGATAAACTTGCAAAGCAAAAGAAGAGAAAGAATTTCAGAAATGATGAACTTCCTACTGGAATCATGCTCATTAATGAAACCTCCCCCCCACCAACCCAAACTTACAGAGCTAAGGTAAACACAACATCCTAAAGACCCTCAGTAGATTGTTGGTTGTCTATAACATATCTAGCTAAAAATGTACCTCCAAAACAGCATTTGACAAAAACACAAGGTAGTTGTGTTGACAAACATGTCTTGGAACAATGTGTCTCAACTCAAATCTAAGTAGCCAAAGGGTAAGCAAACTCAAGCGTGGGGAATCTGGGGACTTAACATCTCGTATGAATATTGCAGTATTTCAAGTCGGATGGTTCTGTTTGAAGGTTTTCATGAAAGACATATGATGTTTGTTTTAATATACAATATTTTGAGTTATCAACAAATAGTGGGATTTTTTTTACTTTTCTTGACAGTAAATGGAAGATTAGCTGTTACATTGAAAGTATCATCTAAAAAAAATATGGGGGCGCCTGGGTGGCTCAGTTGGTTAAGCGACTGCCTTCAGCTCAGGTCATGATCCTGGAGTCCCTGGATCGAGTCCCGCATCAGGCTCCCTGCTCGGCAGGGAGTCTGCTTCTCTCTCTGACCCTCCCCCCTCTCATGTGCTCTCTCTCTTTCTCTCTCTCTCAAATAAATAAATAAAATCTTTAAAAAAAATAAAAAAAAATATGGGCTGGGATTAAAATAGGTGACATTATCCCAGCAATTTTTTAATTGCTATGTTTTTATAATATTCTGATAAACTTGGCCTTACATTAATACATAATTAAAAGTAACAACGGCATTTTTTTTTCACTCAGTATGCTCAGGTAATTACTAGGGTGTGCTGCTTAAGAAACTGGCCAAGAAATGAAATATTAGGGGAATTTTAATTTGGGGGCGAGGAGGAGGAAGGGGAAAAGGGAAATGCAAAATTGTTTGCTATATGGTCAACTAAATGGCTCTTTGATCCACAGGTCAGTTTTTCTGAGTGCTTCAGGGCAATAATTACCATTTTTTTTCAGTGAAGAAAATTAATTGATGATGCTATTCATCAATTGAGGCTGTAATTTAAACCACAAATAAATGAATTAAGAGTTCTAATCAGAGCAAAATCCCCATAATCATTTCTCCTCATCCAGTTCTTGCATTTTATTGTTTTTATAGTTTTGTTGCCTTGTTTTTTAACTTTTGTTAATGCCATATATATATATATCTTTTGCCTTAAAGTTGTCCTTTAGGAATATTAAATCTTGAAAATATATCCAAAAAGCCTCCCAACTTGGTGGGATAATGCTGATCAAGGTGAAGGAAGACTGAATTCATTCCATTGATTGAGCTTTCAAGTTCTTTGCATCTTTTTATTTTTTTCCCCCTTCATAAGGAAGAAACTAAATCAGCAAGAACAATATAATGTTGGGTTCAAAAACTGTCAGCATAGGGTGTCGCAGTGTGACAGGGTGTGACAAGGTGCTTTTGCAGATATCCTTTCTACTTTATTATAAATCAGTTTCAAACATGAATGTTAAAAACACATTTTTTTCTTTGCATTAGACTTCTGATTGTATCATTCCATTGATCACCTTGTGATGATTAAGATCTTGACAATAAGTTTGAGACATCATTGGTGATTTAGGCAGGTAATAATCTGGGTTTACCAAAAATTTGTTTTGAGATGGCACTCACATTTTTGGCTCCCCATAACTGTAACTCCATCTGGGCATAGTTCTAGCATTTATTATTATTATTTTAATGGTCAGTTTTGTTTGCAAAAGAATTCACACACCTGGTTAAAATATCTTCAACATTTATTTTGCTATAAAGCAACTTTCAAATTAATTGTTCTGTAGAGACCATTATTATAAATATAAACAAAAATATAAATAAAAATTGTTACCGTGAAGTAAGGAATTATATTTCAATCAATAGCTCAAGCATACCTTTTGAGGCTTAAATGTTATCAGGTTTTGAAATAAGGTCATCGTTTTCACCTATTTTTTTTAGTACAAAACTGATTCATTTATAAAAATAAAAAAAATAGGGGCGCCTGGGTGGCTCAGTTGGTTAAGCGACTGCCTTCGGCTCAGGTCATGATCCTGGAGTCCCTGGATCGAGTCCCGCATCGGGCTCCCTGTTCAGCAGGGAGTCTGCTTCTCCCTCTGACCCTCCCCACTCTTGTGCTCTCTCTCTTTCATTCTCTCTCTCAAATAAATAAATAAAATCTTAAAAAAATAAAAATAAATAAAAAAATAAAAAATAACCAAATTTTCTCTTACCAACATAAGCTCTCCCTAGATCATAAAACTGATAAATAAGAAAATTAAAATCTTTAAAAAATTTACATGTTGGATTGAACTTGTATTACTTCTATGCAAGACATCTCTCATTTTAATTGAATAAAATTTTAATTTTTATTGAACTTTCAATTTTTAATGAAAATGACATTCAAATGTTGCTGCAAGAGCAATGATTTCATACATGTAATAGAGTGTCTTCAAATTTCATACATATAATAGAGTGTCTTCACAAAGAGTGTCTACAGCAGTTCCTCCCATTCCCAAGTCCACCCTTTTGCAAAGTGACTATGTTGTCACACCATCATCAGGAAGTACAGGTTATATCCCGTGACCATGGTTAACAGATTACTATAAATTCAGAGACCTAAAACAACAAAAATTTATCCTCTCATGGTTCTGGAGACCAGAAGTCTGAAATCAAGGTGTCAGCAAGCCACGGTCCCTCTGAAATCTCTACAGGAAGATCTTCCTTTGCCCCTTCCAGTTTCTGGCTAGCAGCATTCCTTTGTTGCTGCTTCACTCCAATCTCTGCCTCCATCCGCACGTGGCCTGTCTTCTCTATCTGTGTCTTCTTCTTTTCTGTCTGTTATAAGGACCCTGGTCATTGGATTGAGGGCATACCTAGAGATTTCCAGGATGGTCTCATCACAAAATCTTTTGATTTGATTTAATTATATCTGCTACCCACCTTCCCCTTTTGTTTTCAAATAAGGTGACATTCACAGGTTCTGGTTATTAGGACATGGACATGCCTTTTGAGAGGCCATCATTCAACCTACTACACCATCCTTTAAACCTGGAATGGCCTTGTGATGAGCTTTGACCATTAGTTTATGGCAGAATGAGTATAGGTTCAAGTGGCATTCTGCTTCTAGGCTTATCCTCCTTGAATTCAGCCCTGAGAGTGTCATGTAAAAAAGTCTAGTATAACCTATTGGCACATAAAAAGTCATATAGAGTAGAGTCAGATTTTTCCAGCAGAGTGCCCCTTCACCTATACCCATCACCGGCTCCCTGTTATGTGAGTGAAGCTACACAGCCCACCCAGATCCCGTCAAATATCAGTTGACTGTAGCTGCATGTGAGAAAAGTTCAGACCAACAAAATAACTGTCCATCTAGGGCCAGCCCAACTTGCCCACAGAATAGTGAGCAAATGAAATAGTTTGCTTTAATCCGTTATGTTTGGGGTGGTTTTTAAAGCATCCATAGATAACTGATACAGGTACTAATACCTAGGATGGTGCAATAACAAAATTCCCAAACAAGTGGCATTGGCTTTGAGGCAAGATGGTGAGAATAGGCTGGGGAAATTGCAAGGCTGGAGAAATGGTAAACAAATTGTTGGTGGGTACTTGAAAAAATAGTGAAAAAAATGCTGAGACTGAAAAATAGGTGACTCATGTTATACATTTGTGAAAAAAAAAATGTCTAATAGTCATCTGTAGTAAATTGAAAGATAGAAAATCCACCTAATTAACATGTAGATCTGACTAAGATTTCCAATCCCAATGTTAAAGAGGTCAATTTATTTTAGTGTGTTCTCATAAAGTTTTGATGTCTCATGAGACATAAATATTGTGTTGGTTATCTATTGCTGTGTAACAAAACAACCCTTGTCCTTGGAAGCTTAAATAGTAACTATTTGGTTAGGATTAAGAAGGTTAGCTTCAGTGAGTTTTCTCAAACTTCCTGTCGTAATTTCTTATTTATGATCCCAGTTGAAAATATAATTTTAAGTACACTCTAATTTTAAAAAGTAAAAAGAAAATAAAGAAAAATATAATAAAGACAAATTTTCAATATTTAAATGAAATAATGACCATCCAATTATTATTTTTTATTTTTTTAATTTTTTTCAAATTTTTAAAGATTTTATTTATTTATTTGACAGAGATAGACACAGCAAGAGAGGGAACACAAGCAGGGGAAGTAGGAGAAGGAGAAGCAGGCTTCCCACTGAGTAGGAAGCCAGATGCGGGGCTTGATCCCAGGACCCTGGGATCATGACCTGAGCCGAAGGCAGTTGCTTAATGACTGAGCCACCCAGGTACCCCCAATTATTATTTTTTAAAGATTTATTTATTTATTTTAGAGAGACAGAGAGAGCAAGTGAGTGCATGTGAGTGTGGTGAGGATCAGAGGGAGAGGGAGAGAATCTCAAGTAGACTCCCCACTGAGAATGGAGCCCAACACAGGACTTGATCTCAAGACACTGAGATTGTGACCTGTGCCGAAATCAAGAGTCAGACGCTCAACCAACTAAACCACTCAGGCGCCCCTGATATCCAATTATTTTTTTAACCAAAAATTTGATGGAGCACATTTGTCAATGAGTTTTGGTTTGTGAAAAATGTGTGTGTGTGTGCACATGCATGTGTAATCATGAATGAAAATAATAACACTGGTTCATAAAAAGATAAACTTAAAAAAAATCCAGTGACGTTGTCTCCTATTTTCAGACTAATGTGACTCGGTTTGGGGCTGAGGACTAGGATGAGTTGGTAACCAGTGTAATAACACAATTCATTCTGGCTGAATCAAGACCACAGTATTAATGCCACTGATGTCATGTGATTCTTTGAAAACACAAAAATACTCAATTTCCCAATACCTGATTGCATATAAATATTGGTATATTCATGAAAGATTTTTTTAAAAGGATTATATTCGCTAAACCAGAAAAAGTTTCTATAGTTTTGCTTTTCCAACTGTAATGTTAAAGTTTATTTTCCTTGAGGTCTTTGAGTAAAACTGATATTTCCTGAAGATTATTTATGGAGATTGTATGCTTATCCCTAGGCTAGCCTCTGGACATATCTGTTTTTAGCATACACTAGTTTGAGAAATGTAGCTTTAGAAGATGAACTGGGCTGTGGTCTTTGTGGAAAATATGGCCAAAGCGAAATTATAGCTTTGAGATGGATTTTAAAAGGTAGCATAAACACAGGCTTATGAACCCAAACCCAGAACTGGGTAAAATGCAAAAATATGAGTGTCCAAAATCAGGCAGTGCACCAGTGGTAACAATAGCAACAGTCACAACAACATCATAGGGAGGATCTTATGTTACAGCTAAATCTAGATGTTAAGATTAAGGTTAAGCTATCTTTTGAGATATATATAAAGTTAGCTGAATTCCCCCACTTCCATTCTCTGGACAAAGAGATGCTGTTCCCTGGATTTCTGTGTGTTCTTGAGTCCTTATTCTCATGGGTTCAATCCCTAACCCAAATTGTATCAAGCCTTCTATATTAGTTTCTTATTGCTGTCATAACAAATTACCTCAAAGAGAGTACCTTAGACAACATAAATTTATTATCTCAGAGTTACAGCGATCAGAAGTGTCACAGGGCTGAATCAATATCTAGGCTGGGCTGCATTCCTTCCTGGAGGCTCTAGAGCAAAGATTGTTTCCTTGTACTTTCCAGCATCTAGAAGCCGACCACATGCCTTGGACCCTGGCACCCTTCCTCCATTTTCAAAGCCAGCAAGAGTGGTCTGAGACTTTCTCATCGTATCACTCTGATGTCTTCTCTGACCTCTCTCTTCCATTTTAAAGGGCCATTGTGATTACTTTACACTGGGTCTACCCAGATAATCAAGATATTACCCTTCTTTTAAGGTCAGCTAATTTAGCAACTTTTATTCCATCTGGTCCCCTGATTTCTTTTTGCCATAGAAGGTGACATATTCACAGGTTCCAGAGATTAGGGTATGGACATCTCTTAAGGACTCTTATTTTGCCTACCACATCTTCCATGGTTGTTTTCTTTTCCTTATGCTCGGTTTTGCCATATCTGGGCTTCAGCCACATGTCCCTAATTTCCACAAAGCATTTGGAGGAATAAAAGACTATTATGAATGTTTGGGGTGACGATTTACATGAATATAATTAAACCAAATAAAACATTAAATGTTTTGTTTCAGAAAAGTAACATTCTGCCAACTAGAAAATATTCATTTTTTTTTTTTTTACTTTTATATGAAAGCAAAAAGATACTCTTATTTCTTTACTAATTTGGAAATAGGACATTACAGAGAAACCATGGAGAAGAAATACAGTCTCAATATGACTATCATTTTGTACAAACATTCCTGGCAGCTGGGGAATGTGTGTCTCTATCCTGAAGTGGGGATGGGGACCATAGATTTGACATGTAACATGATATTAAATTCACTTCAAATAATGTTAGTGAACCCCAGTTTTGTTCTTTACCAATAGAAAATCATTTTTTGTGGTAGGCTAAGAGCCAGGGTTTAAATGATTATTAGTCGAACAATCATGGTAACTCCATTCCCAACTGCTCATAATTGCCTTATTGTAGGTAGAGATATGACTCAGTTAGGTCCACAAACAATTATTCTTTTTACTTCTCTTCTTCCTGTTTTGGATGATATCTAGTATGAACCTCAGCATAGAAACTGTCTTTCACATACATATGGCCAACAGACTCATGAAACAATGCTCAACTTGACTCATCATTAGGGAAATACAAATCAAAACTACAATGAGCTATCACCTCACACTTGTCAGAATGGCTAAAATTAACAACACAGGAAATAACAGATGTTGGTGAGGATGCTGAGAAAGGGAACCCTCCTACACTGTTGGTGGGAATGCAAACTGGTGCAGCCACTCTGGAAAACAGTATGGAGTTTCCTCAAAAAGTTAAAAAAAAAGAATGACCCTATGACCCAGCAATTGCACTACTAGGTATTTACACAAAGGATACAAAAATACTAATGTGAAGGGTACAGGTACCCAGATATTTATAGCAGCCTTATCAACAATAACCAAATTATGGAAAGAGCCCAAATGTCCATCAGCTGATGAATGGATAAAGAAGAGGTGATTAATCATCAAAAAGAATGAAATCTTGCCATTTGCAACAGCATGGATGGAGCTAGAGAGTATTATGCTAAGTGAAGTAAGTCAGTCAAAGACAAATACCATATGATTTCACTCATACGTGGAATTTAAGATACAAAACAAATAATCATAGGGGGAAAAAAAGAGGAAAACCAAGAAACAGACTCTTAACTATAGAGAACAAATTGATGGTTACCAGAGGGGAGGTGGGAGGGGGATGGGTTAAATAGGTGATGGGGATTAAGGAGGGCACTTGTGATGAGCACTGGGTGTTGTATGGAAGTGTTGAATCACTAAATTGTACACCTGAAACTAATATTACACTTTGTGCTAATCAACTAGAATTTAAATAAAAACTTAAAAAAAAAAAAAAACAACGCTTTCAACTATGAGGTTAAATAATCTTCTGAGGTTCACAGGGGGAAAGATGAGAAGAGACTTAGGTCATTCATGGTATCACTGAGCCACTGGACCAAGAGCGAATCTGCTTTCCGGTTGAGAAAATAAATGTCTTTATAGTTTCACCTAATTTTATTTGGTATTCTGAGACTTCTGCTAAAGTATAATAAATGCTGCAAAGTTCCATTTAAAACAACCAAAAGACATTTTAAAATTTAAAAATGTAAAAAAAAAATTGAAAATCTGAAAGAAGCTGTTTCAGCTCAAGCTGCCCTAACAGAATACCACAGACTGGGTGGCTTAAACAGAAATTTATTTCTCACAGTTCTGGAGGCTGGGAATTCAAGATCAAGGTGCTGACAGATTTGGTTCTGGTGAGACCTGACTTCCTGGCTTGTGGAGGGCCTCCTTCTCCCTGTGTAATGACAAGGCCTTTCCTCTGTGTGCACACAGAAGGAGCAAGAGAGAGCTCTCTGATGTCTCTTCTTATAAGGACCCTAAGACTATTAAATCTGAGCCCTATCCTCATGACCTCGCTTAACCTTAACTCCTTAAAAGCACTATCTCCAAATATAGTCATATTAGGGGTTATGGTATCAATATATGAATTCTGGAGGGACACAAATATTCAGTCTATAGCAGAAGCTAAATATAGTAAATGTTATAAAATATAATCATATTTGACTACATTATGTTTAGTAAATTTATAATATAATTGAATATAGTAAATTATTCATAATATGGTACATGATATATATCATATACCACATTATTAAGAAAATATACAATGTGTCTTATATGATTAATAATATACAATATATACATTTTAGGCCTAACAGATAAGAGTATATAACATAGGTTATGGAGTATATAATCTATTATCTATTACATAAATTAAATGTATTATGTGTACTAATTAAAATGCAATAGCAGTCATATTCACATATTTGTATCTCCTTTTTAAACTTGGAAATGTGTTGAAAATATTCCACTTTAAATATTCCTATTTTTAATCATAAGACATATATTTTTAAATAATGTAAAATGAAAATTGTTGTATATATAGCCTCATTTGTATCTTTGAATATTATTTCCATATGGTGAATTCCTGGAAGTAAAATAATGGTATTTTTAAGAATTTTGAGATACAATCAAGTTTGTTTTGGGAAAAAAAAAAAAGGCCTTAATGATGGAGATTAGCAATTCCTTGCCTCCATACAAATGCTAGGATTTTCATTATTTTTAACTGTTCATTTTGGTAGCAATAAAATAGCATCTCATATTTTTGTTTGCATTGCTTCAGTAACTGTGATGTTGAATTCAATTTCATCAGTTGGGGCATTATTTTTATTTCAATCTTTATAATTTTTTTCTTTTTATTTGGAATTCCAAATGTCAGGGAGCTTTCTGAGATGTTTAAAGGCTGGGCTGTGCCTTTGCTATTATCAGAGAACTTGACTCAGGAAACTGCAGATCCTAATGTTTGTAAATATTTCCTTGAACAGAAGCATATTATATTGTTTGTATAAGTGCAACCAGCAAATGATGTAAACGTGAGTATAGAAGTGCAGTAGATAATAAGACTTGGACTGTATTCTCTCCTCTGGCAGGATCAACAATCATCTCTCCGCCCAAGTAACATATTGTATAAATTAGAAAAAGCAGCCCCTCCACATCATGCCTCACTATCTGTAATCTGCCAGCAAATTTTCTAGTTGACAAATCTACAATATTCAAATCTATAAATGTACAAGTACTATGAATGCAAATTTTGTCCTTTAGAGTTGGGTCATACACAATTTACACATATCAGGACCAATTAAGGATTTAGCACTTGGCCAACATAAATTTCAAAGTATTTTCAGAGATTTTTGGTCTTTTAATTTGTTTACTTATACATGTATTTAATTTGTTTCTATATATACTCACATATTTATGTAAACTAACACACGTAAGTCAATGTATGTATGGATGGATGTATATGCATGTGTATATGGACTGAATATTTGTGTCCCATTGAAATTCATATGTTGGAAACTAATCACTAATGTGAAAGTATTTGGAGGTAGGATCTTGAGAAATAATTAGGTCATTAGAATAATTAGGAGCCCCCATGAGTGGGATCACTGCCCTTAAAGAAAGGGGCCAGAGGCTAGCTCACTCTTTTTCCACCCTGTGAAGACAGTGAAAAGTCAACCTACTACAACCCTGAAGAGGGCTCTCACCAGAACCTAACCATGTTGACATCATAGTCATAGACCTCTAGCCTATAGAACTGTGAGAAAGAAAGGGTTTTGTTTAAGCCACCCAGTCTATGGTAAGTTGTTACAGCAGCCCCAAATCTCACACACACACACACACACACACACACACACACACACACATTTTTACATGTACTATATCTATTAATCTTTTCCTGAAATTTCCTATTTTTGTGTAGTACAAAAAAGACTTTCCTCATCCCATGAATAAATGTATGCAATTTGCTTCTCAGTCTTTTATGGTTTCTTAGTGAAAACCAAATTCATTTTAAAAGGAAGTAACATTTTTAAATTACCTTTTATGTTTTTCCTTGTTATTTGCAGTAGCAGTTTAAAAAGAATTAGAGGGGCGCCTGGGTGGCTCAGTTGTTAAGCGTCTGCCTTCGGCTCAGGTCATGATCCCAGGGTCCTGGGATCGAGCCCCACATCGGGCTCCCTGCTCAGTGGGAAGCCTGCTTCTCCCTCTCCCACTCCCCCTGCTTGTGTTCCCTCTCTCACTGTGTCTCTCTGTCAAATAAATAAATAAAATCTTTAAAAAAAATAAAAAGAAAAAAAAAATAAAAAGAATTAGAGAAAAATTCATCCTTTTCCACATGGACATAGAAGATCTTGTTTCTCTCTCTCTCTCTTTGTAAATATATTTATCTATATCTACATCTATCTATAGGTGTGAACATTTAAGTTGTAACCCTCTTTACAAATTTTAATTATATAATACAGTATTATCAGCTATAGTCACCATGTTATACATTAGATCCTCAGACTTTAGATTTTTTTTTGTTTTTTTGTTTTGTTTTTATTGCTGAATACATACAGAACTCAAACAACTCAATAGCAAAAAAAAACAAAAACAAAAACAAAACAAAACAAAAAAAAAACCCAATTTGACCAAAAGATAACTGAATAAACATTTTTCCAAAGAGGATACGCATATCGCCAAACAGGTACATTAAAGGTGTTCAACATCACTAATCATCAGGGAAGTGCAAACAAAAACCACAATGAGATATCACCTCACACTTATTAGAATGACTATTATGAAAAAGGAGATGACAAGTGACAGGAAGAATATAGAGAAAAGGGAATCCTTGCACACTATTGGTGTGAATATAAACTAGAAGAAAGACTACCAGAAACAGGATGGAGATTTCTCAAAAAATTAGAAATAAAGCTACCATATGATCCAGCAATTCCACTTCTGGGTATATATCCAAAGGAAATGAAAATAGAATATTAGAGATATCTGTACTCCCATGTTCACGACAGTATTAATCACAATAGCCATGATACAGAAACAACTTAAGTGTTCATCAAAAGTTGAGTGAATAAAGAACATGGATACACACACACACACACACACACACACACAGGAATATTACTCAGCCATAAGAAAGAAATCCTGCTGTTTGCAACAATATGGATGGAACTTGAGGGCCTTATGTTAAGTGAAATAAAGTCAGTCGAGAAAGATAAATAGTGCATGGTATCATTTGTATGTGGAATCTAAACACACACAAACAAAAAATGTTGAACTCATAGAAACTGAGAGAAAGGGCTCCTCTTTTACAGGGAGGAAGTGACCAAGGCTAGAAAGCATGGGATAAAGAGGAATAAGGCCAGGCTAGGTCATCAGACAGTTGATTGGGAAATGTTTTTGCTAAAGTCAGCTGATTTCAGGAGGAATGGCTAAAGAGACATTTTCCCATTTTCCAATGATTGCCTAAAGGAGTTTAAAGGTCCCAGGGCTGCAGGGAGGGAAGGGTGGTGGCGGTGAGCAGAAGCCAGACTAGTTAAATTAAGTTAGTGGGTATTTTGTGCAGATTGGTCAGTGAAGACAGTCTAGCTAATCATGAGTCAAAGAAGAAGAATGTAGAAGTTCTCTGGCCTCATCATAGGCAAACAATCCACAAGTCCCTAAGTGATATGGGGAAGGATGGTTCTTTGTAGTAACAGTTTCCTGAAGCACAAAGTTGGGGGAATTTCTTGATCAGTGCTGTTTTCCAGGAGTAAAAGCCTTCAGTAAAGTTCAACATTGTCAGGTCCTTTAGTTTCCAGGACTTTGAAGTGGAAATTGTCCCTTCATCATTTAAAGATGTGTCTCTCTTACTCAGCTTGACGATTTTTCACCCAATATAATTGTTGTTTGCCCTACTTTCTGTTTTTGTTTGTAACCATCTGGTTTTTCCTCCTGAGCCTTCACACTGAATTGTTTTAGTCATTTGCTTTAAAAAGTTTCTCTGTGAGCAGCATTTGGACTTTTCAATAGGAAATGTTTAGTTCATTTCTACACAGTGTAATAAATAATTTATTTCATTTCTGTCACTATTGCACATTTATGAGTTTACTTTTTCTAGTGTTTTCTATTTTTCATTTAGGGCCATTATTTTTATTTCAATGAGCTTTTTTCTCATTATTTGGAAAGCATACATTACATTCTAGATTCTGTAAATAGTAGAAACATAGTTAAAGTTCTATTCTCTGACTATCATTTGGCCTAATTTCTCTTCCCACTTAACACCATTTTTAAGAATACTTAAAGGATTTAAATCACCAGAGCATGTCTAGTTGGTAGTCAGAATAGATTGTTTTTTGGCTTGCAATAAACTCCTCAATCAGCTAAATGCTAGTCTTCATTGAGATTAAAATATATACATATATATACTTAAATATATTACCTGTTCTACTGTTCACAAAACAAATAATTACCGCTGTATTTTATGTCTTACTAGTTTTCTATATTTTTGATTTTCTGATTTTTAACATTCATAGTAGTGTTGTATATTGTAGAAGTGCTACATTTATAATAAATGTGATTCACTTTTTTTTTTTTTGCAATGCAGCTATGATTATAGTTTTGCTTTGTTGCCTTTTTTTTTTTTTGAGGATATGGTTCAGAATGGTTAGACTGCATTATTTTCTTTTTATCTTGATCATAATAAAATGGAAATTCTACTACCCCAACACAGTTTAACTGCAGAGACCAGTTTTTCTATGTCCTTTTACTGTCTTTTAAATGCAATGACAAAATAACTTAAACCAGTTTACAGTGCTTTTACTCAGTGATATGCTATAAGCAACATACTTTATATATAATATCTGAGTACATACATGCATACATGTTTAGACAGATGTACATCTAAGTAAGTAACTGAAAAAATTATGAAATAACATTTAAAATATGCAAAGGCAGCAGATACTTTTGTTCTGTTTTCTTTAACTTTTTTAATGTTGTTCTGACACAATACACTTACTTCAAGATCCAGTATTTAGGGATATTCTGCAGTTTAACTACATTAAATGGACTGAATGAGATTATGGTACACTGTTTTTAGCACTCAAAGAAATTTTAATTGTTAAAATATCTGGGGAAGTGAGCTGACATTGCTCATTCTTGGCGGGGGCAAACGGAGAAGGGGGCTGCCACTAGCTTTCAGCTGAGTCTCAGTAGGAAATTTTGGTCTACTACTTTAAATAGTCCTCTCAGTTTATTGGGTTCCCTGGGGTACAGTGAGCATACAGATTGAGCTGATAAGGAATCTACTTACATTCCCCCTCCTCCTTAATAACATATTCTAGGCAAATTCCCATTAAGCATTGCCCAGGGGAATCCTTGTAGAGCTTAAGGAAAAGGATGGGCTCCCTCCTAAATAGATTAAGTACACATAGAAGAATTACCAGGAAACAAGCAAAAAAGAAACTTCAAGCATGGAATAGTATTTTTTTTTTTTTTTTCAGTTCAGAATCATAGATATCTTTAGCAGTGTGTTTCAAACTTTTAGTCAGACCTATTAAGTTGTCAGAAAATAAAACTAATGGGAGTAAATCAGCATTATATTAAATGAATGAGGAGTGAAGAGAAAATTCCGGAGAGTATCACACATGGTATTGTCTCAGAAGAATTTCTGTCCTTGCGTATGTGTATGTGTGTCCAACATCATGATGGAAAATGATGTCCTCATTCTAGGTAGTAGCCGTCAAAGTTTGAAAGCCCCTGCCTTCTAAGAGATTGTGTACAAACTCTAACCCCAGTTTGCTTCAGAAAAATACTGATGAAATTATTTCTTCTATCCTGAAAATGGGGAAAGTCATTACATGGCTCGAGCTAGAGGAATTTATATCTATAGTTTGGACATTTTCCCTCAAATCCTGCTTCTTACATAACTTACATTTTTGCCAAAGAATTGTTTCCTTAACTTTCTTCCCTGACAGCCTATCTTCCATTTTAGTCTGTATATCGTCTGCCCATATTTTATCTCCAGGTTCATAAAGTACACATTTTTTTTAACCTCATGGGAATTTCTAAGGAGCTACTACAGAAAATTTCTCTCTCTCAAGTACTACGTTCTTTTCCTTCTATTATGTTACCTGTTACCTCAACTTTTTTTATATTGATTTTTTCTTTTCTTTTCTCCACCCTCCCTCCAAAGATGGTAACCCATCTTTGAACATAATGAGTCTATCCCACTATATTATTACCTACCAAATACTATAAGGGAATTTCCCTTGATTCCTTTAAATATTTATCTAGATGGTGTTAGATCTTTTGTATCAGATCAAAAACTGGAGAGCTAATGGGTACAGGTCAGTGTCAGCACCGTAGAGATCCATACTAGGAGAGACGAGGAGAAGAACGATGGAAAGGTCATTTCTTAAGAGAAAAAAATGTATGTTGATATGCCTTTGTAGGTCTCTTTCCCTCTTATACTTTATTAGGCAGAAATTTATAAGAGAGTTAGAAAGTGAGTGCTCTATGTTTCCTACGCCCCTCCCCCTTAGGAAGCCTTCTTTTCTTCTTTTCTTTTCTTTTTTTGAGTGGGGAGTGTTTTTTGTTTTCAGATTTTAATATCTGTTTTCATCATTTCTGGGAGTGAGAGATTACATAGTGTTAAAACTTTACTATGTTTCCAGAAATAATTATCATCTTACATTTAATATGTCTGTGCCTGTATTTGAGTAAAATTTATCATAGTACTCAAAGTGTCCTGTTTATAAGAAATTTTGTTATCTATGGTTTAATTAAAATAATCTTCCATTTTACTTATTAGAAGTTTAAACCCATTAGTGTTTTGAGAGATAGCAGCAGGTGAATTGAATGCACTTTGTGCCAGGCGCTCTGCTAAGCATTTTATGTACATGTGACAAAAATTGCCAGCTATGCCAACATCCCTTTTCCATTCTTGGGCACATGGATTATATTTCTCAGAATTACTTGTAGATGGGTACAGTCATAATGACTAAGATCTCTATGTAAGTGGAAGTAATTCACCACTGAAGGCCTTGCCCACACAAACCTGCCATGTGTACCTCTCCCTTTTCTTTCTCTTTTTTACAGACTCAGCTGTGGTTAGCCTAGCTCCCTGATAACCTCATGATGGAGAGCCACTCACCTGACCTGAATACCCACCCAATAATTTTACATGAATAGGAAAAAAAAAAAAGTGCTTATCTGTTAAACCACTAGAATGGGATCATATTGCTTGAACAGCATTGTCTGTTTTTGCTGTCTCATTCTGTTCTCAGGACAATATTGATTTTACCAATGAAGAATCTGAATTATTTGAGGCAAAAGTGCAAAAGTCCATATTTCAAACCCAGTTCGCTAACTCCAAAACACGTGTTCTACTCTGCCTCATTTACAGCTGCTTGTAACCAGCTTACTGACGAGTGTCAGCTTAAGGGGGCAGAAACTTGAAATGGCTTCATTTTCCCCCCAGTGAATACCAATACCTGGGCTCTGATAAATCTTCATTTCCCTACAAGGTATTAGAAAGGCATGGCCGTATCTCGTCCCAACTCTATGGCTTTGTAAATATTGTCCATTATTAAAACAGAGATTTTCATTTTTAAATGATTATTCTGTTCATTTAAAAAATTCAAAATGAAATCAACTCAGATGTTTCTCCTTTGTTCCCTTCACTACAGTCTAGTTGTGTTGCTGGTTTTAGGTGCAGAAGAACATGGGCTTTGCCGGGCATGGTTTGACCATATCTCAGGAAAGAAACCACCTGGGTTAGACCCCACCTCTGACATTTAATAGCAGTGTGACCATGGACAAGTTATGTCATTTATCTGAGCCTCAGTTTTTTCACCCATAAAATGTTCGTAATGAGGGGTGCCTGGTTGGCTCAGTCAGTTAAGTGCCTGACTCTTGATTCAGCTCAGGTCTTGATCTCAGGGTCATGAGTTCAAGCCCTGTGTTGGGCTCCATGCTGGGAATGGAACCTTCTTAAAAAATATCTATATATATATTGGTAGTGAATCTATTCAATAGGGTGTGTGCGTGCGTGCGTGTGTGTGTGTAGATTAAATGAATTAACTACATACAAAATCAAGCACATTATAAAGCTTCAACAAGTGTTCAAGTTGTAAACTTTCTGATTATTTGCCTTGACTAATGGCATCGTGCCACAGTCCTCTGTGCCACCATCACGTTGCTTCCCTGCTGGGATCATCAAGACAAGGTTGTGGCCCCAATCCTGTTAGTTTTCAATGCCAACCCCTAGAACTGTGGCCTCATTCATCTCCTACATTATTTAGGAACTGCTCATTTACCGTGGAGAGCCACGGTCCTGCTCTGCTCTTGCTCTCTCTAGCATACTTTCCTGGATGTTTTCCACCACTGCCGAACATGACATGTGATATGATCCATTAGTAGAGGGAAAATGTTGACAACCCCCCAAAATGTATTATTTTCTTGAGTCCTTGATGCTGGACTTATAAAGGGAAAGAACCTCACCTCTTCTATGGGAAAGTAGGAAATAGAATGACTTCTCTCTACAAAATAAGTCTGCTTTCCCCCAAAATATGACCTCCTGTCTCCAAGCATTCCTCTTGCTTATATCAATAGGAGTGATGCAGCTAGGGGAATGCATAAACTCCAGTACCAATTGTTCTCTTCTCAGTTAGTATGTAGGAAACTGGATGTTTTTTCTTCTTCTTTTTTTTTAAGATTTTATTTATTTATTTGAGAGAAAGAGCACAGCACATGCACGCACGAGAGAGCACGAGCAGGGAAAGGAGGAGGGGCAGAGGGAGAAGCAGACTCCCCACTGAGCAGAAGCCAGACTCAGAGCTCAATGCCAGGATGCTGGGATCATGACCTGAGCCGAAGGCAGACACTTAACTGACTGAACCACCCAGGTGTCCCTGAATGTCTTTTATTTATTTATTTATTTTTATGTTCAATTAGCCAACATACAGTACATCATTAGTTTTTGATTTAGTGTTCAACAATTCATTAGTAGCATAACATCACTAGCCATCAGGGAAATACAAATCAAAACCACAAGATACCACCTTACACCAGTTAGAATGGCAAAAATTAATAAGACAAGAAACAACAAATATTGGTGAGGATGTGGAGAAAGGGGAACCCTCTTACACTGTTAGTGGGAATGCAAGCTGGTACAGCCACTCTGGAAAACAGTATGGAGGTTTCTCAAGACGTTAAAAATAGAGCTACCCTACGACCCAAAAATTGCACTACTAGGTATTTATCCCAAAGGTACAGATGTAGTGAAAAGAAGGAGCACATGCATTCCAATGTTCATAGCAGCAATGTCCACAATAGCTAAACTGTGGAAGGAGTCAAGATGCCCTTCAACAGATGAATGGATAAAGAAGAGGTGGTTCATATATACAATGGAATATTACTCAGCCATCAAAAAGGATGAACACTGACCCTTTGCATTGACATGGATGGAACTGGAGGGGATTATGCTAAGTGAAATAAGTCAAACAGAGGAAGACAATTATCATATGGTTTCCCTCATATGTGGAACATAAGGAATAATGTGAATGTCTTTTATTCTTTTTTTTTTTTTTTTTTTAAGATTTTATTTGAGAGCAAGAGAGCACAAAAAGGGGAAGGGGCGGAAGGAGAGGGAGAAGTAGACTCCTGCTGAGCAGGGAGCCTGACATGGGGCTTGATCCCAGGACTCTGGGATCATGACCTGAGCTGAAGGCAGATGCTTAACCTACTGAGTCACCCAGGTACCACAATATCTTTTATTCTTAACTGTGGAGCTCAATCATCATCTGCAGGGAAATAAGACCCAACTCAGAACTAACACCACCTGGTTACATTTTAATTAGTGATTTGGTCATGTCAAACTCAGGAAATCAGCTTGTGATATAGCTCGGCTTCAAAACCAATCTCTGGAGGTGCCTGGTTCATGCACTACATTGGGCACCATGCTGGGAGTGGAGCCTACTTTAAAACAAACAAACAAACAAAAAACCAAAAAAAAAAAATGTCTTCAGGCTCTCAGGCTATGTTCTTTCTAGAACTTTATGAGTGCCTCTATAATGTTCTTACATAGAAACAAATAAAAAAGCAATTATACATATATCAATACATAAATATGCATATATATAGTTGTTTTTTTATTTGTTTCTACTTTTTTACCTTGAAGGAAAAAAAAAAATATCTCTACCTTTAGTTCACTTAATAGGGAGAAGAAAAGATTCATCCCTGTAGGTGATGGCCATGAAGAAGGACAACTTTTTTATTTTTTAAATATTTATTTATTTATTTTAGGGAGGGGGAGCATGAGCAGGGGAGGGGCAGAAGGAGAGAGAGAATCTCAAGCAGACTCCCTGCTGAGCTTGGAGTTCGATCTGGGGCTCTATTTTACGACCCTGAGACGCAATCTGAGCCAAAGCCAAGAGTTGGTCTCTCAAAGGACTGAGCCACCCAGGGACCCCAGAAGCACAGCTTTTTTGAACACACCAAAAGGAGGAGAGAAGGCAGGAGGAAGCCAAGGTTGCCATGGCTATGATGCTTTTCATTTGCTTTGGAGCACATTTAGGATCAAGTCGTCTTCCTATAATAGAGTTTAATATGGATTTCAGCATCACAATATTCACACACTTAACCTTTTTTAATGAGGACAATTTCAGATTCTGGTCTTTTCCAGCTTCTCAGTGATCTCTGTTAAATGTCAATTTGGGTTTAAAGCTGCCATCATGGTGCAACACCAGTGGAGCCAAATTTCTTTTCTCTAAATATCCTAATGTTATGTTTTTTTTTGCTGTTCACAAATGCAACACCTCCATATCTGAAATTTAGATCCACCAAGGGCAACCTAAACTTAGCCTTTAGAAACATGTTTCCAATTCACATTCCCTTACAACACAGCTATAAATAATAACAAAAAACCAAAAAACAAACAAACAAAAACAAAGCTGATGGTTTAGTGGAAACATTTGGATTTATTCTCCCATATTTTAGAATTTGAAATCAAAGATAGTATTTTTCTCTTAAAACTTGTGTAAATATCCCAAAAAATGAAAATAAGGTAATAGAATATATTTTCTCAAGTAGAATTATTTCTATATACCCACAATTCAATTGTAATTTCAAACCCAGTCTCTGGAAGACATTAGAGATTATTTTGAGGGAAATTAACAGGTCAGGCTAAATAATGATGCACCTCAATAACTTCACCTCTCTGATTTATGAGTTAAATCTTGTTTTGTGAAACACGTGTTCATCTAGAGTTTGAGTACCATTCAACATTCCAATCTTCCCTCCTTTGCCTGCCCTTTTTCTCAAACTATCTTACAGAGATAGCATACTTGGTAGATTTTGAATTTTCTTGTTTCACTGAGTCTTCCATTTTCCCTTAATTTTGATAAAACTGTTAGTTCATATTAGTTATGAAGAGATCACATGAGGGTTGAAGAAATTAAAACATATATTGTGAAGAATTTCAGAGAAATCACTTTTAAGAAAACCAGGAAGTGGGGGAATGAGTTGGTAATGAAGTGAAGTTGTTTTCTTTGGTTGTGCACTTTGGTATTTAGAAATCACCTTGAGTAAGAAAAAACAATGAGAAAACGATAAGGAAGACACCTTCAATATATCATCTTGTGATAATAATCAGTGAGCCAATGAGTATAGAGTAACAAAACAAATACAGTATTCTCAATTGGACACAATTTACTTTACTACAAATTGTGCTATTACTGTTTATGGGAGACATAAAATAATCTCTTTAAATGATATGTTCATGAATGTTATATATGCATGAAGTCTCATGCATTTTTCACTAAGAGAGCCTATAAATATACGACTGGGCATAGTTACCATAAGCCAAATAATGTCTGTGCAATGAGTTACTGTAAAGAAAAGATATTGAGTGCATCTCATGTTTTGTAATTGTTTCCACAAATTTGGGTGCCTTAAGCCCTCCAATGACTTCCCATCGCTCTTAGAATTAAAAATCCTAAATCTCAAACATAAACAAATGGCTCACATGACCTAGTCCTTGTCTCCCTATATCTCCAGGCAGATATTGTGTTGCTATTGTTCTCATTCTCTTCCTTGTTCCCACCTTGGCCAGTTTTTCAGCTCCCCAAATTCACAGGTTTCCACCTCAGGGCCTTTACATATATTTCACAGATATCCTGTCCTCTACCAATAATGTCTTCCTCTTTGCCATTCCTTTCAACACCCACCCTACAGTTGCTTCTAAAGCATCTTTCAATTTCAGCCAAAAATGATGGGTTTAGTGAGATCCTCTGTAAATTCCACCCCAAATTTAAATTTGGTTTTCCTGGAAAAGTTCTTTTTTAGATTTATATATTTCATGCCATAGCACATAATTGTATATTTACATGTAATATTATATGCTGGAAGTATTATTGGCTACTGGGAGTAAATTTCTTGAGGATAAGAACCCTGTCTATCTTGTTCATCAGTTTTTCATTTAATGCTTACCCTAGTGCCTATTATAGAGAAAGAAATCTATGCTTGCATTAACTAGGCAATAATTGAACCACATTTGAATTAAATGATAATTTAGAAACAACTTGAAACTCTGAAATTTGTGAAGATCGAGATAACAAAGAGAGCGAGGGGATCTCTACGTGGGGTAGAACTAAAGTTGTTTGACCAGGAACAGGGATCAACTTGGAGGAAGACTCTTCATGTGTGCATGGGATACATGCTTTCTGAAATTTCATCTGTCGGATCACATTGCTGACAAAGACAACTCTACCCGAATGCTGCCTTTAGTGGAATGCAGGCTGAAGTGTGAGAACAGCCCCAAGGAAGAAAATGTGGGTAGTTTCTTCTTCCAAAAGTTAGGGCATAACAGATATTCACAGTCACAAGATTATTAAGTCAAAAAAATCCTGAGGCTTTTCTTTTTTAGATCAAAAAAGAGAAATAAAAAACCAGGCCAGGCCCTTGCCTGGCACAGAGACGAAGGCAATTTCTTAGCCTCTTCTACTCTTTGTACATGCTGCTTCCGCTCCATTCATCACTCTATGTTGTAACTTCCCTAAATGTCTTTTTTGTCTACTAAGCTCAGAGTTCCTTTGAGGAGAGAATTATATACTTTTTAATCAAAGCATTCATTTATTTGGATAAGTGCTTTACAAACTTTCTAAAAGACTATGATGCTCCAGGAAATGATCTATTTTACTCTTTAACCCGGTGTACCCCAGATCCCTTCATACATACAAAGATGCTAAAACAATAGCATCAAAAAATAATACCATCCTTACTTTGTTTTAGGCACTCTGATATTTTCTACTCACTTTTACTCTATTTTGATTTTTTTAAAAGATTTTATTTATTTATTTTAGAGAGTGTGTGCGTGAGTGGGAGAAAGGGAGAAGGAGAGAGAGAATCTCAAATAGAGTCCACACTGAGCATGGATCTCAACTCGGCTCGATCCTGAGATGCTGAGATCATGCCCTGAGCCAAAATCAAGAGTCCGACACTGAGCCCCTCCTTTTTTTAAAGATTTTATTTATTTATTTGAGAGAGAGAGAGAGAGAGCATGTGCGCATGGGGGAGGGGCAGAAGGAGAGGGAGAGGCAAAGAATCCCAAGCAGATTCCACATTGAATGCAAAACCTGATGCAACACTTGATTTCATGACCCATTAGATCATGACCTGAGCCAAAACCAAGAGTTGGACACTTAACTGACCAAACCACCCAGGTGCTCCGCTATATTTTGATTTTTGAAATACAATAGTCGTTATATGATCAATATAGTCAATTTCATTACCCAGCAATGGTTTGTAACTGCAGTTTGGAAAACATCCATTAGATTGTGAGCTACAAGAAGGCGGGTACCAAGTCTATCCTCAATCATTAAACATTGACTGGCATAAAGTAAATTTGATGAATAAATTAATGACTGTATCTGCAGCACTTAGAAACATTGTATGACATTTAATACCTGGATATTGAATGAATGTGGTGAGAAGGCTTCTCAGACTCTGAAGGAGGCATGGGATATTTTTAGATTTTGAGTTTCCTAGTATAATATAAATAAATAAATGCTAAACAAAGTCATAAAATTTTATTCTATTAAAATGTGTACACTTGGGCGCCTGGGTGGCTCAGTTGGTTAAGCGACTGCCTTCGGCTCAGGTCATGATCCCGGAGTCCTGGGATCGAGTTCTGCATTGGGCTCCCTGCTTGGCAGGGAGTCTGCTTCTCCTTATGACCCTACCCCCTCTTGTGCTCTCTCTCTCTCACTCTCTCTCTCAAATAAATAAATAAAATAAAATCTTTAAAATGTATACACTGAATCCATAAACTTTTAATGTTAAATTAAAAATTAAATAAAATGGTGCAGTTGAGCTGATAAATAATTTGTAAGATCACTGATTCAGCTACAAGCAGCATGGACCACTATTGAGATACAACAAGTGGTTGATGTTGCTTGATGAACATCTTCTCTTAAATCCTGACAGAGTATTTCTGCACCTATGTAACATTCTTGATGGATATGTCCAAGTTCAAGTGTGAGATCTTTCAAGAGTATGAGACACCTTCACATGGTGGTTCCTTCCCAGACAGAACTCAATACTTTAACTTGTAACTTTAGGAAGAAACTTTCCAATTGAGGCATACTTTGGAAAATGTTTCTGATAAATACAAACGTGTAAATTGAACATAGCATCATATTGAGTAGTGAAGAGTAATACAAACAAGCTGAGCTCATTAAAAAAAATATATATATGTATATATATACATATATATATATATATATATAAAAGGAAATGCGCAATCTCTTGTTCAGAGAGACAGCCCTAGCTAGGACACAATGGCCATTTGGGTAAAGCAGTACCAGGATGCCAGAGATCATGAAGAACCTGGGGGAGACACTGACCTTTGGGAAAATTAAGAAACCTTTAGAACCAAAATTTCTGCCTGCTACTCTTTCAACTTTTCTTGCCAGTGTTCTCATTCATTAAATTGTGTCTCAACCCAAACTCTCTGTCCATAATGCAGTCCTTTTTACACTACTTCCAGAATGAGCTCTTACAAATTCAAATCTGATTATGGCATTCTCAGGCTCATCAAGTTTTAATGGCCCTCCATAGTTCGGGGGGGGGGGGAGGATCAAAACCATGGAATGATAGATAAAGCCATGCTAGGTTTAGCATCTGCTGACCTCCCCTCCTTCTTCCTCCAGGTCCTCAAAAGCATCATGAGCATCACCCACAAAATCGGGCTTTCTGTTCCCTGAAAGTCCTTTTTATTTGGAGCCTCTTCCTGGCAAAGTCTTCTTGCCTATGACTGCATTTCAGTTTTTATTTACCCTTTAAAACTTAATTTACTTGCAACCTCCCTTGTGAAGTCTTCTCTGCCCCCTGCCCCCAATCACTGCTGGGAAAGGACTCTCTCAAATAGACACAGGCTGGTAGCATGGTAGCAACTGTAAGCCGTCAAGGGAAAGCAGTGCTATTTGATTCCAATTCTGTTATCATTATAACCGTGGAAACTTGAGCAAGTCACTGGACCTCTGTAAATTTCAAAGTTTTCTATAAAATGGGAATATAATGGTGCCGTATTTTGAAGTGTGTGGGGATAACATGGTATGAGCTAAATAGATTCTTCATCATTTTCAGAAGTTACATTTTCAATTGGGATGAGGTATTCACCTTCCAATCTTAATTTGCTTTGAAGAGATAGTTTGCCATCTTCTGCTTCCCAGTCCTGTTCTTTCCATCATAAAAATAGTGATGGTAACAATACAGCAACAAACCTTTACATAGCCCTAATTGCCAGATGTTATTCTAAATGTTTTGCGTATAGTACCTCATACAATGCTATGCAGTAGGTTCTATTATTGGTCCCCTTTATGGAAACTGAGTCTCAGAGATGGTAAGCACTTGTTCAAAGTCACAAATCTTACATGTGTGTGTGCTGAGTTTTGGCTCTAAATAGTCCAGCTCCAGAGTTTTTGCTCCTAATCACTAGTCTTTTCTGTCTTTACTGTCAGTCTGTTATCAGACTCTGGCAGTCCTGGATAATAAGCCCACCTCTCTTAAGACTCAGTTTCCTGATCTGGGAAATGGGAGAAATAGAACTTTTTGAGTGATGGAGAGAAAATGATAACGAATGGTGTGCACTTCAGTGCATAGTACATGGTAGGATATAGGTGCAAACTTATGCTGGTTCTCTTACATTTAAATGCCTCTTTCTGATCAGCTATAGATAACGGGAAGTACATGTGTACATTATTTCAAACTAACTTTATTATCTAACTCAGATTCCTCAAAACATACATGAATAGTTTCAGGAGAGGATCCTTTCACAATTCTAGATTTATTTACCAGCTTGCCACCTCCCCATCTTCCATACACTGTAACCACTCCGCAAAATAATGGCTCATGATTTTCTGGAACGTGCCATGCAATATTATGCCTCTACCTTCATTCTGGATATTATCTCTGTTTTGAATTCTCGCTGCTCTCTTCGGTGACTTACAAATTACCCATCCTTTTAGGCCTGGAATTCTCCAGCCTGCCTGGGCAGAATTGAGTACTCTGTTCTACTCCCAAGTTGTTTAGCCTGTGCAGAGCACAAATTCCCTTTGCTTAAGTTCCCTTGTTAGAATTTCTGTTTTTCTTACCTTATATAAATGATCTTCTTTTTGGAGTGGTCATGTCCTATCCATCCCTGTATCCCATACACCATCTAACAGAGCCTGGCACATGATAAACTATTTAATGAGCGACAATTTGGTGACTCTGGTCTGTCCACTGTCACTGTGGGTATAGATTGATGGAAATAACTTCATAAATGGACTTGTTTTCTCTAGTTTATTTTGTCATTTAAGATGCCTAGAATTTATTCTTGCTTCCATTCTAAATATGTGTAACAGTTATTTGAGCAATGTGAATGATTGCATGTAAATAAATTGAGTGATTAAATGGTATCATTTTACAAATTTCCTATCTATATTACTTCCAGAGGACTCTGCCATTAAGACATTTGTATAGGTCCTGTCTAGTTCAGGTGTGAAATTAAGTGAGAAAGACAAATGTTGGCTTTGATAACTGTTTATTCTAAGAATTAGACCTCATCTCCAAACCTGTGTTGTACTTAGAATCTTATATTTCCCTAAGACTCCATGTTTTTTTTCTTAAAATCATCAGATGTTCTATAAAAACCAATCTTAAACTTCAAAGGGACTCTCTTTTATCTCAATCAACATTCAGAAGCCTTATATGTCTGCCCTCCCCCAAAAAAGTATTATTTGTTTTTCAAAATGGAGTGATTTTTAAATATACTGTTACATCACACACCAATAAATGATTTAGAAAGAAAAGTAAAAGTTCTTGATGGGGGAGACATCTGATTTCATTTTACAAAATGATAAAAGGAAATTCACATTTAAAATGACATTTAAAAGCCATCTCTATAATGTTTTTTTAAAAGCAAGTTCATTTGAGAATAAGTCCTATCATTAAGAGAATGTATTAAAATATTGTTTACTGTAGTGTGGTAAGCCTGCGGTCTGCTTAAACCCAGGCTTCAGCCTTTTGAAATGAGGTCCAGTTGCCACACTGTAATAATGGTTTGTCTTTATTTATGTGCCTACCCATTGTCTTTGAAGTCAGGTAATAGCTGCAAATCGAATGGCATATTGTCATTCCCTGTCACATACCCTGCTCCTTAAGCATTAGTATAAACAGATGTGGCCTTACCAAAGCTATTGTCAGCAATATGCTACTTTCAGTGACAGTCAATCTTCCCATTAATGATATTAGGGAATAGAATTGGTCTTTTGCACTTTCTTCTTCCTCTGCTCTATTCTAAGGCAAGGCCTTTGTAAACAAACACTTAAACAGTGCAAGGTATTACATGAGGGGAAATAAGCTCGATCCATTAGTATGTTGTGAGGCTGGGGCTTAGAAATATAAGAGGAAATAATGTGATCAGCGCAGGAAGGGAAAAGAACGCTCTGTACGACACAAGCAAACTGACAAAAGGCAGAATGGTTTAGTTTTATTTATAAAAGCCTTTACATGTTCCAACGTTTATTAAGAAATGACCCTCTTGAACTCAGTCTGAATGGTATTAAAATGCTGACTGAGAGACAAGAAGGAAGAGTCTGCCAAAACATTTTTCCATCAATGGTGATGTTTTCCACTTATTTTACCCTAGATAAAAAAGAATAAGGGAAATGGAGAACTTGCTGCTTGTCATTTCAATAGCAAATAAAAGCCTACCTAATAACACCTCTGAGAAGATTGGTGGAAATTTAGTTTTTATAAGCTCTCATGTCATGTGGGGGAGAAAAGTTGGTTTACTTTGATAAATAAAATTTAAACCTTTTAATATCTCTTCCATGTAATAAAACAAGGGAAGAAGTCTGTTTCTTGAGATTTGATCCCATTTCAAGTGTAATGAAAACATGTGCAGAAACATTGACTTGCCTCAAACCATGTCCACAGCCTTTTGGAGCCAGCGATTAGGATGGGTTTTGTAATTTTCCTCCCCCAGCCTCCTCTCCCTCCTCCTCCTTTTCCTTCCTCTTCTTTTTTCAAAAGGAGATCATTTTTACAAAACCTTCAAGAGAGTGTATGTGAGGGCTTCAAAAGAGTAAAAATTAACCAAAATTGTTAAAAGGCACTGATCTGATCCTCTTACAGGGTGCTGTCTTTCATGTCCATTCCCTCTGCCAGAAAGCCTTCCCTGCCTTTGATGTTTCTAGCTCTTGTTCATCATTCCAGGTCAGGGAAAGAACCCTCCAAATGCTTGGACACGATTCTGCCTTTGATGTTTCTAGCTCCTGTTCATCATTCCAGGTCAGGGAAAGAACCCTCCAAACGCTTGGACACGATTCTGCCTGTGATGTTTCTAGCTCCTGTTCATCATTCCAGGTCAGGGAAAGAACCCTCCAAATGCTTGGACATGATTCTGCCTGTGATGTTTCTAGCTCCTGTTCATCATTCCAGGTCAGGGAAAGAACCCTCCAAACGCTTGGACACACAGCACCCTGTCCCCATTCCCATTCCCTGTGCTGTTTTCCTATTGATTTCTTCCCCTCAGTGGCAGCCTGAGGACAGAATTGTTAGGAACATTTACATTTGGGATGAGGAAGAATGTAGTAAAGAAGAGATAGAGAGTTGACAGAGAAGGACCAGGAATGCGTCACATATGGGATCAAAGAACTCAAGAGTCTAAAGAAGGAAAGTGCTGTTGCGGCACCAAATACCACAAAGAAATTGGAAAATGAAACCACTGTTAACTCTCAGCATCAGGAGACCATGACTTCCTTTAGGAGAGCAATTTCTCTCTGATAAGGTATGGCGAAAACACTCCAAAGTTTTGAAAGTAACTGAAGGAAAAAGAAGCGAGGCCATGAGGGCAAACTCTCCTATTACAATACTTGGTGATGAAAGTAATGGAGTGTCATAGTTTGTGGGAGATACATTTATAAGGAATGACCAGAAAAATTTCTGTCGGTTATGGAAACTCCACGTGCCATGAACGATGGGGAAGGGCTAAGTGAAACGAACTGTGGCATCCATTTAAAGGGAAGGATAACCATTGAAGAAGGTAGAGTTGGCTTTGACATGCAAGAAGGAAATGTGTTTCTCATTTGTGATTAAACAGAAAGAAGGTGCTCAGCAAAATACACTGAGTTGCAGAGGAAGGCCTATGCCTTCATATCATTGTATTGGTAAATGATTTTGTATAAGAGTATAAGAGCATTAGGGATGGGCCTGAAGGTTTGAGTGGAGGATGGGGCAAGTTTGGAGACCCTTTTGGGGTAATTGCGAGAGACAGGTAGTTGGAAATTGACAAGCAACCTGAAGGTACCAGCCGCGTTTAGAAAGCAATTATTTGTAATCGATTCAATTAGCAGAATTTTGCAAATTTCCAGCCGTACCAGGTAACTTGAGAGAGAGAAGTAGAGAAGAAAAATGGGGACTTTCCAGGGCTGCCAATTAGCAGGAACTGTGGGATTCTAAGCTGTAGTGAATGCATTCTTTTAAAGGCTTCTCATTTGTATAATCTAGAGGCAGAGTAAGGCACATTACAGTTGAAGGCGTGAGATGGCCTGAGGTTTTGAGTCTCACATTTCATTCCACGTATTAATCTAACTCAGTTATTGATACAGTTTCACCAGCTCCACCATGGATTTGCTAATTCGGTAGGAATAAGGTACAGCCAGGATTCTGCATTGTAATGAGTACCCCAGGTGATTCTGACACAGGTGCTCTGAATTATGTATTGAGCAATATCACTCTAATCATGAGAAATTTTGCTCTAATTACATATTGAGAAATACTGGCCTAGGAGAATAGGGAGTAGGTCAAGGGGCTACCGGTCACAGTGATAATGAACAAGTTGGGTTGTAATTAGAGAGTAGGTAAGGTAAAAGAAAGGAGTTATAAAAGAGAGGTTAATTTCAAAGAGTGAGCATTGGAAATGGAGTTATTTTTAAAAAGCTTATTATATTTTGGAGGAGAGGGAAAGCTCTTCTCCTTCTGCCCACCCCTCTGTCTTGCTTGCTACAATCCAAGAGGGACCTATTTTAGAGAATTTCAGGACAGTAAATTAGCCACATTTAGTAGTAGTTGGAGCTATATTGCATTAAACATTCAAACACATGGGTATAGCATTATTCTTCTGGCAAGTAAGAGACTTGGGGCCTATTAAAATGTTTGCCAAAGAGACCAGCATGTGGAAAGGGACACTACACCAGTTAATAACAAAGTTGTACTTGTATTTTCCATTTCTCATTGCTCTTTTATGTGTTGTTCTTCCTCTAGCAGACTGCATTTAAAAAGGAAAATTATGAATTTGAGGTTTCTGTGATCTTGCAACAAAATTCAATTTTTTGAATTCTCAAATCTCACCAGATACCTCTATCAGAGTTGAAAAACTTGTAATACAAATATAAAATCGCCTTCTTTTCATCATTTTATCATTTTCTCTGAAAATAATACATTAGAAAAGATTAAATGAGAGAAAACATACAAAATACTAAACAGTGTGTCTCATAGGTAGTTAGCCTTCAGTAAATGACCCTGTAATAGGGCAAGTTAATGGGAACTGGTGTTGGCATTAACTCATATCCATTCCAGTAAAGAGATGCCAGATTGATTGCCAAACTAGTGAGTGTGGATAAATGGCTGCCTGTTGATTTGGAGCTTTATGACATAAAGTCATTTGAAAACAGAATGACAGAAGTCCTGTCATCTTAACATGTGGCTTCTGAGGCTGTCTTGTGCATTGGCACTTTACAAACAGGAGAGGAGAAGCAAGAGAATAGATCACATGAGGGGCACGGATGAGGAAGACTCAAAGTAGTAGAAATCACTTCAGTCCACATTCACGTGCCATTAGCCAGAACTCAGGGACATGGCTACACCTAACTTAGGGAGCCTGGGAGATATTGTGCCCAGGAGGAAAAGGAAAAGAATTTTGTCGAACATGTAACAGTCTCTGCGGAGTAATTACCTCAAGAGCTCCCAACAGGAGCTTTGAGTGATGTAGTCATTATTAATTAGAGACTGTTTGCTGTAGCTCTGGGGAAGGCAGGAGGCCAGCAGACAGGTGGAGAAGATCCTATGTGGACAACTCCATGTGGGACCTAAGCAGATGGTTTCTGTGGCAGGGACTTAGGAAAGTCTTGATGTGCCTCTGAGCCTGCAGCGTGGTAGTTTAGCCTTCCTGTTTTTTCCGCATGCTCTCTGTGAGATTCTTGTGAGATTACCTTCTCACAAATTTAATTATCAAGGAAGGTTTTATTGTCCATATATCATCACCCTCTTTCCTGAAAATTCTCCTCAACTTCTTGTTATTATAGAAACATGGAAAGTCTTCAAGGGTGGGGCTTTTCTTTCAGTCTCCTCAAGGAATGGTCCTTTTTTGCCTGCTATATGGTATCTTGTACCCTTGGCTCTTCATTTTTTACATTAATTCTGCTTGTGAGCAGGAAATATCAGAAGCTGTTGAAAATCTAGATTCTACCAGATTCATGAATTTGTAATTAATAATTGAATGTATCAACTTCATAAGGCGGGTCCTATGTGGGATACAAGTCTTAAGAGAATATGGGAGATTGGGAGATGATAGATAGATAGATGATAGATAGATAGATAATAGATAGATGGATAGATAGATAGATAGATGCTTCCATACATACATAGTCTAGAACCTCTAGAATTAGAGCAAAGTAGATCAAACTTTAATATTTGCCACAGGCAAAATTCGGGGATGGTTGATCACATGGTTCAACAATACTTCTCAGTCATCAGAACGTTGACTTTATTCTCCACCTGGTAGTAAAATTACTCCCATAGTTGAGGCAAACTCTGTATATGAGAACCTTGACTGAAAGAATAGTGAACCTCTAATCTTATATATTACGGTTGAAATTAGAAAAATATTTTCCCAAAGAGATCTTAACCAATTTTCTCTGAAATCACCTTCATCAGTTACCAAGAAGCTCCATCACACAAAGTTCAATGTCAATTTCTGTCCACATCTTTCTTCCTGAAATACTTTCCTCTCTTGGGCTTTTTATGAGGATTAAATAAGTTAATATGCATAAAATTGTAGAACAGTGTCTGACATAGCGTAAGTACCATACACCCATAACAATAGTAGTAATAGTAGAATAATTATGACTGTTGTTATCATTGTTAGCTAGCCACTTGGCTTTAAATATAGTCAGTTCTGCCATAAATGCTTATTTTGAAAATGCAAATTGTTGTAATGCAATTTACATATTAGGAAACAATTTGAGCACATTTGCTTGTGCATAATTTCATCATAGAGAAATATTAGGTGAATGCAGAAAACCACTCAGTTGAACTGAGCAGAGTAGGACTGCACAAAATGCACACATGCACACATCTCATAAGGACAAGGAGCCACATTTATCCACATCTGTTGTTACAACATTCCTTCCAATTTCAATAACCTTCCTCATGCTACTTTATAATAAACCACAAGCCACTCCTCTCCTTTTAATTTTCCTCTTTTTCCCCCCACTCTATTTTTTTTTCCTCTCTATTCTCTGTTCTTTTTCTCCCTTTGTGCCTTTTTTTATTTCCATCTTTTTTCTATATTCCTTTTGTTCTCTTCTTGCATATAGCAGGCACATTCCACAAGCAATGTTCATGAAATTCATGTATTTTTCAAGGTAAAGTGCCATATTTATTATACTAGTTACATATTTCTTAACCAAATAAGTTATATAAAAGTCTGCTACTGGGCGCCTGGGTGGCTCAGTTGGTTAAGCGACTGCCTTCGGCTCAGGTCATGATCCTGGAGTCCCGGGATCGAGTCCCGCATCGGGCTCCCTGCTCGGCAGGGAGTCTGCTTCTCCCTCTGACCCTCCTCCCTCTCATGCTCTCTGTCTCTCATTCTCTCTCTCAAATAAATAAATAAAATCTTTAAAAAAAAAAAAAAAAAAAAAAGTCTGCTACTGTTTATATCAGATTGCTATGGGTTTTTAAAATTATGACTGTGTTACTCATGAATTCTGTTTTTGCATATCCATCAACTATGGTTTTCATTATGTAATTTAGCAGAACCATTGTGCAGTGACTTTTTTTTTTTAATACATGTGACATCGTGAAAATAACTACCTTTTCTAGGCTGATTGGGTCCAACGATCAACATACCCATCAGTTTCATACTTTAATAACCAACTATCTGCTCAACATATTCACTCATCAAAAAATAAATTTGGGGCACCTGAGTGGCTCAGTTGGTTGACATATGACTCTTGATCTAAGCTCAGGTCTTGATCTCAGGGTTGTGAGTTCAAGCCCTGTACTGGGCATGGAGCCTACTTAAAAAAAAAAAAAAAAAAAGAGAGAGAGAGAAAGAGAGAGAGATAAATTTTTATTTTCTTACTAAACCTGGTTGTCCCACTTTTTCCCATGACTTCTAATAGCACCATTCTTAATCCAGTTGTGCAAGCAAAAATCCAAAAGGCTTTCATAATCTCTTCCTTTATTTCACCTTTACATCAAATTCTTAAGAAAGTCCTATTGGCCATACCTTTAAAATTTATCCATAATCCAACTAGTTGTTTCAATTTTACTTCTATAACCATTCATAACCGCTATCATCTCCTCCTTTGACAATGAAACACAGTCTAATTGGTTTCACTGTTTCTATTATTGTCATCATCATCCTATGGCCCGCCCCACAATCTATTTACATGTCATAATGGGAGTCATCTTTTAGAGTTAGATTGTTTTATTCCTCTGCTTAAAATCTTCCATAGGACTTCAATCCACATCAAATAAAGTTCAATCTCCTTCGTCCACATGTCCTAATAATCTGACTAGCTCTCTAAAATCATCTCCTAACTTTGTTTTACTCCTTATTTATGATCCTGAGGCACAGGCCTTCTGGCTCTTCTAGAAGTAGAAGTCTAAATAATTTTGTATGGCAACCGGAAAGAATAAGTCAGGGCAAGATTTGACCCTGGCAATAAAGCAGCAAGTACTCAAAGGTAGGAAATGTGTTCAATCTTGTATCTGAGGTTTAGCCTTGTCTGTGTCCTGTTAGATTATGTACCGTCGGCCTTGTCTGTTGGAAACATTGTTTATATTTCTTGGAAACAGTGTGATTTGATTAAGAGTGGGATCTACTTTCCTTTCTTTAGTTCTTTAGAGAGGCCATCCGAGATGAGAATGTCTTACGCCATCCTCAGTCACTCTTGATCCCCTTTATCGTGCTTAATTTCTTCATAATACTAAGCAAAGTAGTCTTCCTTACTATGTAATTTTGTTTCTGTCTCTTCCAATGGAATATAAACCCTATAATAGCAACATCCACTTGTTTACTGTATTATCCACTATCAAGAATAATGCCTAGCATCTAGGAGGTACCTAATAAATATTTAGTGAAGAAATGAATGTATGAACCCTTCCTTTGTGTAACCAGAACCTGTATTAAATCATAGGGTTCCCCTTCCTTTAAAGTTTCATGACATCTAAAGATTCTCCTCCCAAGACTTGAATATCCAGAAGATTTGGAATCCACAAGTGGGTCAGGAGAGGATGGGCATGAGCTTCTTCTCAGTTTCTATGCATGGATCTTTAATTCCTTCTTCCCCACTCATAGGGCTTTATTTGTTTCCTCCATAGCTGGAGCTATAGGAAAGAAGAAAAAGAAAAATCTTCATTGGTCCCATCATCATCTTGTATTAGTGCAGTCTGGGTGAGGCAGATTTCAGAGGCTGATTCATTCTCTTGTGGGTTGTTTGGAAACCACAATGGGACTGTCTACGAAAAGTTCCACAGATGTAGATATATCCTGCTGCTGGCCACTCAAGCTTTTCCCTTCAGCCCTTTGGCTTTAGTAATTTATTTCTTTGCTATGCTCATTTCATTCTCCTGGGTCTTTCTGTTATCCTTATGGGCAGGGGCCCTCTCAAGGTCGTTCCATCTGGATGGAACGTTTCCAGGATGACCATGTAAAGCTCTCCACAGAATTTTTCTTCAGCCCCCACCTCTTACATTGAAATGAGAGGGAAGTATCCTCTCCTCCTGCCCTTGGGCAGAAGGGGTTGGGGGAAACACAGAGTATAGGAACAAGTCTTTCCAAAGAAATCCTCCTCTCTGGCTCTTTCAAACTCCAAAGAAAGTTTTTCTTCTCTCCCATAGCCTGAGAGTAAATGGTAAGGGCAGCCCAAATGAGTGAGAACCTCACCTGAGGTTGTAGGATTTAAAGTGTTGTCCTCTACAGAGCTCTGAGCCCTCTGCAAAAATCTGAGACAAAAGGAAAGGTTTCTTTTAACATTCTGTACATAAACATTCAATAGTGGTATTGTTATTCAGTTTTAAAGGGAACTTACTGATTCTGGTAATTGGGAAGTAGATGGGGATGTCTGGCTTTAGTTGTATTTGCATCCGGGAATTCAAATGTTGCCAACAGTTCTCTCTCTCTCTCTCTCTCTCATTTTCTCTCTCCCTGAACTTATCTCTCTCTCCATCTTTCTATTTCATTCATTGTTGTTTTCACTCTTCTTTTCCTTTTCTTACTAGATTCTGTTTCTTTTGGGGGTGGGGGAGGGGCAGAGGGAGAGGGAGAAGGAGAATCTTAAGCAGGCCCCATGCCTGGTGCTGAGCCTGACATGGGGCTCGATCTCATGACCCTGAGATCGTGACCTGAGCCAAAATGAAGAGTCAGGCACTCAACCGACTGAGCCACCTGGGCACCCCAGATTCTGTTTCTTCATGGATATTATCTCTATTAAATGAAAGATTCTTACTATGTGATGTGAAAAATTGTGGCCAATAGGTTTGCATTCATTTTCTTCCATTCTTGTAATCACAGAATGTTTAGGAGAACACACACACACAATCTTTCTCCTGACATCTTGTTTAACCCTCCAAAAAATTCTGTTTGGTCCTACTTGATTTATGTACACTTAGAAACAATCAATATTCCAGAAATACTAAAACTGACCTACATCAAGAAATGCACCCAATATTTGGCCAAGGGGAATGGGCAGCATGACTGAAAAATCTGCCTGTACTGTACAGTGGTATGAAGGAAATTTTTACAAAAAGTCATAAAAAGAAGGAAATTGAAAAGAATTGTTGGCAGCAAAATTTCAATAGCCACTAAATGTATATAGCATATTTTTATAATACACTTGGTTCATATTTTTCTAATCATTTACTTCTCCTTATCAAATAAATAATTGAAGAAAAATGATGCTTTTGTCTTTTTGATAGTTAAACATTTAATATGCCAGAATACATGTAAACTAAATGAATCAGTAAGAAAATCTTGATTTCTCCATAGAAAAGAATGATAATACCAAAGATAATTTACATATATATTTCCATCTTGCATATTGTTTGGAAGACTCATATTTCTCATAAAAACAAAACTTAAATACACTTTCTGAAGAGTCAAAAGGAGGATAAAAGAAACACCATTACTAACATTAATAGGGTTTAGACAAGAAAAAAATTGATAAATCATGATACTTTATTGTTTAAAGGCATGAAACACCACTTGATTACCAAGGATTGTCATTGTCTTAATGTCCTATTAACTAGTAGAAATTAGTCCTATTAATTATTTCTCTCATTTTTTTGTTAAAAAGATAATGTAAATTGTTAGCTATGGTGTTACAGTATGTATTTTATGGTATATTATAGGTATATTTAGTAAGAGAAAATATACTGTCAACCTTAAAAGTAAAACAACTAGTTATTTTACCAGCAAAATGGGTTTATTTCGGAATAACAGAGGAAATGCAAATTGGGACATATAAGTTATGGCAAACCATAGACAAGTCCAGAGATCAAAGGAAAGGAAAGCTATTTTATAGAGAAAAGGGGGAAGTTGAGAAGGACTGCTTTGAATGAAAGGCTATTGAAGGAAAGTGAGCATTCAGGGTGGTGTTGGTTTCTCATTAGGTAAATTGTGAGGTTGTTGCTGGGCAAGTAGAAATTGTTATTTCCTCCTGCTGGAGAAGTAAGTGGGGTATTTCCTGTTGGGAATGCAAATGACATGAGGTAAGGCATGACAGCTCCACCTTCTGGACTCCCAACTCCATTTCGAATGAGGTTTCCTTTATTGAGTTTCACTTTATTATTAGCAAAATGAAAACAAAATTGTACTAAACCTGTCTGCTTGCTCCTTATATAACAATTTCTACTAAGACTCATTATTGTACACATATATTTCACAACCTTTTAACAAAAGAAATATATTATGTGACACACTAAGTGTATTATAACCCAGAAGTGGAATTTTTTCCCAGTGAGGGTTTATTTAAAAAATTCCGTTGTCACTATAGGGGATTTTTTTTTTCTTTTCTCCAACATAGCCTGTGGTGCAGAAGCACTGGTGACCACAGTCCCTAAGAGAGAGAAAATGTAT
Organism: Halichoerus grypus; assembly: GCF_964656455.1. Taxonomy (NCBI): domain Eukaryota; kingdom Metazoa; phylum Chordata; class Mammalia; order Carnivora; family Phocidae; genus Halichoerus; species Halichoerus grypus. Next base: position 25,399,462 of record NC_135714.1, read on the forward strand.
TAAAGAAGAAACAAACACCTGCTGGCCTTATTTTTGTTTTGACTAAAGAGGCACTTTGATATTCAGCTAGAGGGAGGAATATGCAAGTGAAAGACTGGAGACAGTGATTAAAACCATGTTTTCTTGCCAGTGGGGGTTTTACGCAAGTTTTATCACTGTTTCTGGAGGTAAAACAAGAAGGTGTGTAACCTTTGTATCCTACTGCCACAGCATTAATCTTACCCAGAATGAAGACAGAAGGTCCCAGTGTGTGGTGCTTATAGACCAGATATATTTAATAGGCCAGAGCTTGGTGCTATCACAAAACACTAACATTTGACAAGTTTAACTTGAAATAAAATCTGATCTTACAAATAACTGAAATAGAACAAAACACATAAAACATCTGTTTTCAAATTATTTTAATGCTTGTAAACCGACTGAGCTACTTCCTGACTCAATCAACTTGTCCTTGTGAGTTAATAGGCTATGATACTGATTTTTTATACTAAAATCCATTTTAAGGTGGTCCTCATAGACTTTAGGTAGATGATGCTTCTCTAGAAAGGTGAGTTTATCTCCCAGAAATTTCCATGGTACTGTAGGGGAGAAGTTTTTCCTTCTTTCCTTCTAGGATTTTTTTTTTTTTTTTTTTTGATCTATTAATTAAATTGACATATGACAGATTAACCAGAGAAAAACTAATTTAATTTTCTACATACAGGAGCCCCACAAGACCTGAGAGGCTCCAAGACAGTCAGGCAATTGAGGCTTAAGTGGCATCCTGAGCTAACAAGAGGGTAGGGGTTCTGGGGCTTCAAAGATAAGGAAGACAAGTCACAAGAAGATGGGAAGAGCAAATGTTTGGTAAACGAATATTTGTTATGCCATGCAGAGACAAGGGTACATAGAGAGGAATTTGAATAAATAGTTCCCACCAAGCTCCCCACAACTTACCACCCTTAGCGCACACTCTGCAGTTATCTCTGGTGATAGTTCTATTTTTGAACGAGGCCCTCTATTGAAATTTTTAGAGGAGTTAAGAAGGAGGTAAAAAGCTCTTCCTGAGTCTTTTGGGCCTTGTCTTCGGCTCAAAATAATCCACATGCCAAAGTGACACATTTTGGGTAGTCTCCTGAACCCCTTTAGCCCCTGCTTGCTCAGAAGTACTTCATGTAGCTTGGCAAGTGTATGAACAGTCTGGCTTGCTTGATGACTTGTTTGAAGAGTGTATTAGTAAGTTATTATTTAGAACATAGTTAACAGTGGAAATTAGGGAGAAGGGAAAAGCTTTTTAAAAAGGAACACTTTTTGGGCGCCTGGGTGGCTCAGTTGGTTAAGCGACTACCTTCGGCTCAGGTCATGATCCTGGAGTCCCTGGATCGAGTCCCGCATCGGGCTCCCTGCTCGGCGGGGAGTCTGCTTCTCCCTTTGACCCTCCCCCCTCTCATGTGCTTTCTCTCTCATTCTCTCTCTCTCAAATAAAGAAATTAAAAAAAAAAAAAAATCTTTAAAAAAAAAATAAAAAGGAACACTTTTTGGTTCCAAGTGCTTGGTTTAAAAAATCTCATTTATTCATCCTTGATATTATTTGGATATTATTGTCATTCCCTCCCTTGTTGCAGAAAAAGTGTTAATGTTTATGGAAAGATTTAATTTAATTTAACTTATTTAATTAAAAGATACTAAATTTCATAGGAACTGAGATATGATCCAAAAAACCCATCACATAAAATATCCATCAAATAAAACAAATACTCATAAAAAATCAGGATATCAAAAGGGCATCAAGATGCATTCTGTCTCCAGTTTGATAGTCCCTAACACTTCATTTAATTGCTGTACTACTGGCCACTTCGGAGTCTGAGTTACCTGCTCTAACAACTTGGGTTGTTGTGGTGATAGTGTTCTTAGCTCTGTGTTTGACACAGAGAAAGCAAAGTTAATAATTATTCCAGGTATCCTTGAAAGTATTCCTATGACCCCATCTGCATTAGCCAGGATAAAGCATTGCTCACAGCTGCAAGTGGGGCTGATTCAGTCAGCTGTCTTATCTGTGACTCAGAGAGCTAGACTACTGTGGTCTTGTGTTTTGTTCATCCCCACGTGTCCTTGGTGACCATGATGACAGAGGAATAAAGCTCTGGAGTATGAATTCTTTTCCCAGTTCATTGTCTAAAACTATCACTCGGTCTGAAGTAACTGCAACCAGATTGGGAAATGCGGGAGAGCATATAGAAATTCAATCAGTAGAAAATATTTTGGTCACACAGGCTATGTAGAAGGGAAATAGTCAATCTGATTAGTAGTACCACTACCGGATCAACAGTGGTTGTAGGTTAATTTTCTATACTTTAAATAACACTTTTATTTTAAACCCTTATATAGGGAGTGATATATCCTGGAAATAAATGAATGATAGAGTATATAAAATATACTTTTCTCACTTATTTTTAGTTCCTGAAAGAGTGATATTTCAAAGTAGAAGCCATGTTCTATACTAAGCATTAAAATAGCTGATTTTATATTTCAAGTATCTCAACCGTTAAAAGCATACTGTAAATTTTTAACTGATAACTTGTGCTGTATATTATTCAGATTTGATTAATTAGAATATCCTATGTTTACTTCAGTTAAGTTATACATTCGATCTTTTTTTCAACAAATATTGACTAGTAAATATTAAGTTATTTAATTATGTGAAGTAATTTTAACACATACATTATATTAATGTTTTGACTTAAATTTTCATATATGAGCTTTTGAGTCTTGCAAAGTTTGAATAGGATTATTTTTTCCAGATAATGTTAATAGTCAGAGCTGCAACACAATGGATGTTGTAAGGTCAGAAATCTCCTTCCAGTATATTTTCATACAGGGTATGAAGATAATCCAATAAAGATATTTTTCTCATTTTTGCCTTACCTAGTAGCAGCTACTTGGTTGCCACAGTGGAAGAGACAAACTAAATGAGAGAAAGGAGAAAATCAACCTGTGCTTTACATTTTGTCTCAGATAATATAAAATAGTTATTATTTAAAAGTAGTACTAATGCAAAAAAAAAAAAAACAAAAGCAAAAAACAACCCATAAACAAGTGGGAGGTAATCAAATATCATTTTTTTATCAGTCTACTTTAAATAAGACAAAACAATTCATTTAAATTTGAAAAACAATGTGTTATTTTCATTAGAGAGAGTAACTCTCTCTATCCTACCAATTCATGAGATCATATATGTTCTGAATGATTGCGGTGAAATTGATTTTTAGATATAGATATATACTAAATTTTCATTGTAAACATAACATAATACTGATTGTAAGAGCGAGATACCATTTATTGAAAGGTTACCATATACCAAGTATTTTTTAAAGACTGATTATGGGATGCATTATTTAAACTTTAGTACAATTTTAGGAGGCTTGTTATCACCCTCTTTTGCTTTTAAGAACATGGAGGCATGGAGATCAAAGAATGGTATAGCAATATTAGAAAATACTAATGTGATTTACATTTCAATCAGTCATATGTTAATAGTTTCTTGTAATTTCTACGGTTAGGGCTAAACCCTGAGCTTGTCACTTCGAGGAAGGACAAGGGGACTCTACTGAGACTAAATTGCCATATCAATTAGGAGGCTTAGAGTTGACTTTTTGAGTCTATATTAAGACAATATATTAGAAAATTAGGCTTTCTGCAGAGGAAAAAAATTTTTTTTTTTTTTTTTTTTTTTTTAACTCCAATTTGTTTTTCCACTATCTGGAACCTGTCTGAGACTCAGATCATAGAGAATGACTATAAATAACACGTAGCAAGAACTCAGATTTTGACGAAAGACAAGTTCCTATTCAACAGAAAAATAAACAAAAGACCATCCATATAGGAGAAGAAGGGTGTGGAAGAGGGATGCTGTTAGATTCTTGCAAATCTTGGCTTCTCACCACTTCCGCCATCTTGGGATTAGTGGAGTAGAGAGTGTTCTTTTGAAGAGTCTAGAATAATCTGCAATCTTGTATTGTTAACTTCACCCTACATAAAACCTCAGTAAGAAATAGAAAGGAGGGCAGAAGGAAAGAAAAGATGGAAGGGAGGGAGGGAGGGAGAGAGGAAGGAAAGAAGGAAGGAAAAAAAGAGATGGTGGGTAGAAGGAAAGAAAGAAAGAGTGAAATCAATCATCTTCAAAATATTTTCTTGTTCCTGGGACCAAGCTCTGAATAAATAATTGTTTTTCAACCCTAAGTACACATTAGAATCATCTGGAGAGGTTTTTACAGATACTGCCATGAAGATTTAAAAATGAATCATTTCAGATAGTGACATAACATATAAAACAAATCAAGATACTTGGCTAAAGAATGACCATGATATTTCTGAGAATGTGGTTAATAGAATCTTGTTGGCATTAAATTATAAATTTCATGTAATGATAATGAAAGTGATAGTGAGACTTAAATTCCTACTGGTTTTAAATTACAATAAATTTGAGTCATCATTATTTTAGGAGAATATCTTCATAATTTTTATTTTATAATATTTTTAGAGAGTGTTCATTCAAAACCCAGTAGGGCCACTACAGTTTTTTTGCTCAAGAAAACAGTATTACAAATTTACCTCAAATTAAAAGATTATGATTCAGCCAAACATTGGAAGATTATTCACCTGTCAGTTTCCTTGGAAACTATTAGTCTACTCCGGCTCCCATAACAAAATACCACAGACTAGGTGGCTTATTTATTTTCTCAAAGAAATGTATTTTCTCTCAGTTCTGGAAATCAAAGGTCAAAGTGACAGCAGAGTGGTTTCTGGTGAGGCTTCTCCCTTTGTCTCGCAGATGATGTCTTCTCCCAGTGTCTTTCATGGCCTTTCTCTGGGTGAGTTAGGTATGAGAAGAGAGTAAGAGAGGTCTCTGGTGTCTCTTCTTCTTGCAAGGCCACCTTCTATCAGATTAGACCTCACTCTTCTGTCTTCATTTAACCTTAATTACTTGCTTAAATTAACTGCTTAAAGATTCTCTCCAAATACAGTTACATTGGGGGTTACGGCTTCAACATATGAATTGGTGGGGGGGGGGGGCAAAAGAGTCCATAACAAAGACTGTCTCATCTCATCATTTAGAGGATTCCTTTGGAGCTCTTGAAGTCCAATACCATGGTTGATCTTTTCTCCAGTGTATTTTCATGATCAATTAAATAAGCAAGTAGCATTCAATTCAAATACACATTGTTACACTATTTTTAATGGGTTTATTAAAATTGTTATATAACTTTAACTTCTATCATATATTTAAAAAATGAACAATGTTTTAGTTTTCTATAGCTGCTTTTACAAATTACCACATAGTGGCTTAAAACAACACATATTTATTATCTTATGGTTCTGAAGGTCAGAAGTCCAAAATAGACGTATAGATTAAAATCAAGATGTTGGCAGAGCTATGTTCCTTCTGGATACTCTAGGGGAGAATCTACTTCCTTGCCTTGGACAGCTTCTAGAAACTTCATCCTTTGGCATGTGCCCCTTCCTCAATATCTCAGTATTTCATCTTCTCCCTCCCTTCCTCTCTCTCTTGCTCTCGCTCTCTGTGACCTTTATTTCCATTGTTACATCTCCTCCGACTCTGATTCTCCAGCTCTTCTCTTTCCTTTATAAAGACACTTACAATCTGGAGAATCTAAGGTAATCTCCTCACCTCAAGATCCTTGACTCCACATTTGCAAATTCCTTTCCTCTGTATGGTGATATATTCACAAGTTATGAGGATTGGGGTGTGGACATCTTTAGGAAGCCACCATTCTCTCTACTACATTGTTCACATGACTTCCTATGAAATGTTGCTACTTTTGGGGCACCTGGGTGGCTCAGTCGTTAAGCGCCTGCCTTCGGCTCAGGTCATGATCCCATGGTCCTGGGATCGAGCCCCGCATCGGGCTCCCTGCTCCGCAGGAGGCCTGCTTCTCCCTCTTCCACTCCTCCTGTTTGTGTTCCCTCTCTTACTATGTCTCTCTCTGTCAAATAAATAAAAATCTTTAAAAAAAAAAAAAAAAGAAGAAATGTTGCTACTTTAGAAAGTATGTAAACATTTTTTGTCATTAAAATTACACAAACTTTTGCTAAATTAATGATTCTACTAAAATGTCTGACTTACCATTGGTATTTTACCTTTCAGAATTGTGGAGGTAAAAACTGAGGGAACTCCACCTTCCACATCAATTGAGATAAATGCTGGATTATTAATGACAAATAACCAGAAACTCAGATTTAAAACATGCTTTTTTACAAGTTAGACTGTGCAGACCATAGACTTAGCAGACAAGTGACAGACGCTTTAATTCACTTTTGTAATACGAAGTTACATTTCTAGGAATGAGCCAGAGTTGGCCTGGATATTGGTCCCTAGGTTATTTGCTGCAGGTTGAGGCCTGTTAATGCAAAAGCTTGACCAGCAAACTCAACTTCTATAAATCAGTTGTTTCAAAAATAGCCTAACAAGATTTTAGCCATTTAGACCTACTTGCTTTGCATATCTCACAAAACCTCACTCAGTGGCTCTTATCCATTGATAAGATAGAGCCTTGGAATGTAGGCTCCAGGACACTGCAGCCCGTTGGCCTTGGGCCTTCAGAGACTTCTAACCCACACACCCCATGCTGTTGAGCGACATCAGCTATATAGGTAAACCCCTCTTATATTCCCCTCTTCCCTGGCAGTTCTCTTGCCCTCCTCTTCTTCTGGACGGTAACCCCCTGCCTAAGCCTCTGGACAATGTCACACTGTAAGGAACTTTGCCTTTATTACAACCCTGTCCACGTGCCACCCAATAAAGCTCTTAGTGTCTCACTGCTTATTGTGATCATAGAACCAAACCAGAAGTTGTTAGGTGTAAACCGTAGCTAGAAGCCAGGGTTAGAAACCCACATAGACAAGGTACAGAAGCAAAGAAAGGAAATGACTTGGTTGTCTATAGCTTAAAGCCTAGTTGGTTGTTTGTGATTAACCGTCATTAGGTTTTAATTTCTTAACCTGGAAGCATTTACAGGCTTAAGTTTTGGTTTGCTCATGTAGGTCACTAAAGCCATATATCCACTTCAGTCTAATGACCTCCTTATTTAATTAAACAGTCCCAGATCCCTTAAACACCCTATAATTTCCCATCTCAACAACCAGACGTTGTTGAATTTCAGATTCTTCACTGTACCTATGTCAATAGTAAGTTATCTGGTTGGAAATTGGAAACATTTCCTTAAATAAATATTTATACCATTGAGAGGTGTTATTAACATGTAAATATTTATAATATCGGTATTTACTATCAGGTAAATTTTATCAGATGTCAGACATTTTATAAGACAGTTTGCAAATATCACAATTCAATTTTTATGATAGTAAAACAAGGCAGATGCTAATATTTCTATTTTACATTTAACAAAAATGAGATTTATTAAGTTATTTAAGTTGTTCCAAACGAGATAAACTATTAAATTAGGTCTATCTGATGATAAAATCTGTTTTGCAATTTTTTCTTTCCACTATCCCACGTTGCTCCTGTGTTGGTTTTTATTATTTTTGTAGTCTTTTTTGGTTTTGTACTATTTCACCAATCTAAGATATGCTTTGCCATTTTTAATTATTCATAACAGTATCTAATGTTTTCTCCTTCACTTAAGATTTAAAAATAAAAGAAAAAAAAAAAAAGCCTCCTTGAGAATACCGCATTGATCCTGCAGAAAATATCCATGTTTTTGTTGTTGTTGTTATTGTTTTGGGGGGTTTTTGGTATTCACATTCTACTTAATATAGTCTCCATAAATATTTGCCCTTAAATTGGCTATCAGGTAATCAAATTCTCAGTGACTCTAAATTACATACTCATCTGGGAGTGGATGATAAATATTCAACTGCAACAAATGAAGGTATACAAATATCCCAATAGGGTATATCTTACAGATACTTATACCAGGAATGGTTGAAGAAATTGTCTTTCTTTAATATTTTCATTGATGTAACCAGGTCATTTACTTGCTAGATTAGGTTTAGCAATAAAATATGTCCATTTGTAATGACGTAAGTGGAAACTGGTAGAGCCAAGTAACCAGAAATTTAGGGGCTTGCTAATTGGGGAGATCAGTGAAGAATGAAGTACACCTATAAATGGTAGTCATTTGGTCCTAGGAAAGATTGATGAAATGTGGTTCTTGAAAAGTCTAAAAAAAAAGGAAAAGAAAAGTCTAGACAAAATGTAGTTGGCATGCAGGGAAAATTTAGCACTAAGCAGTTGAATCATACTTCACTAAAAAACCAGTGAGACTGAGATAAACAGCAGGATGAAAATGGTATCACATGGATCAGAATATTTGTGTCACCAAGTGCCAAAAGGGAAGACCCAAATAATCAATGAGAAACAATGTTTTTGATTTTCTGTGAAAACTCAAGAACATAGAGATAACAGGAAATACTAAAAGATGGATAATAACACCTCTTAGTAAGCAGGTTTTTATGGGAATTAAAAGCTACATATTGAATGAAAACTCAAAATAAAGGGAATTGGTTATGTTGAATGTTTAATGGCATCAGGTTAAATTAGCTAGCCATGGGCATCTGATACTATGTACTGTCTTGTTAATATGTGGGAAATAGTGTTTACTGACCCCTGTGATTTGTATTCAGCACTGTCCTTGTAATAACCTGACATTAGAATGAGAAATATTCAGGTTTCTGTGGGTGATACATCTAATGCATCCACTCTCTGAGCTAATGGCTAAATTAAGCACTGAACTCAGGTGTCTCTGACTCTCTCCATGGTTTCCTCTTTTGATAAAATAAATTCTTCAGTTATATACTAGCATTTTCAATGGGTCCTACTGCCCAGAGAATCTCTTCCTTCCCTTGGGTTGATACAAAGATTTAATTTTCAAAACACTATCTTATCTTCCTCATTTCCTAGCTTTAAGAGCACCTTGCCAGAACTCCTTCCCCAATGTTAACCAAACCAATGCTTTGATCCATTAAACAGTGACAAAGTATTTCATGTAATTATTCATTTAGTCAGTGGTAGAGATGGGAATCTTCAACTCATTGACAATTTATGTCACTTACTAAAGGCTGCTGTGGTAGACTTAAATAAATTATATGTGTCTATTTTTTATCTCCCTTCTTGGGCCATAAATGTCTTGTCATAACTCGTTTTAGTATTTCCCAGAGTTCCTAGCACCATGTTATGCCCTGAGTATACACTCAATAAATGGTTGCAGAACCAAACTGAAAATCAACTAAACCATAATGAGCCATTGCAAAAAAGCTAAATGGAAGGAGGAAAGACATGTGTTTTCTTCTATATTTTGATACTTTATAAAAGCAGAGATAAAATATTGTCCAAAGTTCAATGTAAATAGAGTAGATTAGAATTCAGGCAATATGGATAAGGTATACTCTTACTAGTTTATCTTGTGCCTAAGAAGGGGAGATGTTTTATTGCTTGGAGTTCCAGGGTATATAGCTTTCTAACTTTAAGAGACAAAACTTCTTAGAAATATATGTAACATTTTGGGAATATCTGTCTCCATGAAGAGTCTTGCTTCCGTTTCCCCATTTGTATGAAAATGTTTCACAAAATATGTGAAACTGAATACAAAAAAAAAAAAAAAGATTACAATAAATACGCTCTCTTTTATAGTAATTTTTCCTTGTTATTATTGAGGGTAACTTAGCATTGAGAACCAAGAAGGGAACAAAGATTTAAGATGAAAACCTTTTGATTATGTTAACCATCAGGAGATTTGCAGAGTGAGAAGTATGATAAATTACTACTATCCAGTTTTATCCACAGTTGACCTTTTTTATGTGTTGCAAGAAAATTTGGAAGAGGCTGACTCCCAAAAAATACAACTCACTGCCAGAAAATTTGAATTCCATTTCCTGAAATGTCATTGGAATAAAGCATATCTTCATTGTTAAAGGATTTCTCATTGTAGCTGGACAAATGGGCTAGTGTGACATTCAGCAAAAATAACCTCTGATGTTTCAGATCTGGTTTCAGAAACCACTACATCCAACAGTGGGAAAAGGAGAATTGTATTGTCTCCTCTGCTGTGAGTTGCAAACCCCAGAATCTCATGCCACGGGGGAATCACGTCACTGGCCCTAACTACCATGGCCACAGAAAATTCTAATGAAAGACTCAGCAAGAGCAAGAAGCTTTCAAGGTGCTCCAGTTTTACAACCTTAACCAGGCCTGCATAATAAGACCATTATGGAGCCACAGTAAATATTGTAAATCATACATTCTAACCTATAAAAGTTCATAATGAACTGAGTATAAATATCAGTAAAACACACGAATAACAAAACTACTCAAATACATACCGCATATTAATGAAGATGGAAGGCACTTCTTGACTTCTCCAGGGTGCAGCTTAAAAGGCTCTTGCCAGCAGGAGAAACCCAGGGGAAAAAAGTAACAAATGGAGAACAGGCTGGAAAGCAGTGCAACCTCATTTAGTAACATTGTCACCAACTTGGAGCAGATACATCAGTTTTCTCAGAATATAGGATTTATCCAATTTCTTTTGTTATTATATGTATTCACTTAGGAGTCGCTGAAGCAGATAGCTGTTGCCATCTCCTTTATTACTTCTTGTATATAGAAGCCTGTATTTTTCCAAATGTCTACCTTGCTAGACTGTGACCCTGTCCTTCTCTCAGAGCTAAATCCTGATGAATTGTGACCCTGTTCTTTCAGAGCTAAATCCTGATGGATTGTGAACCTGTCCTTTCAGGGGTGAATCCTGATGACACTATTCTAATCATGTAATTATATTTCTCTTGCCAGTGATTAGTTTAGGAGCACGTATGGAATCAGAGTCAATCAATGCCACATGGGTGTATGGATTCTTTCCCGGATGATCTGTATAAATACGAGGCCTTAAGTCAGGTAGACCCATGGTTCACGGTAACCATTTTGTAACCATGAATGGAACATGTTTTCAGATGAAGCCAACATAGCAGGTTCACATAAAGACAAATACAAAGAATATGAGTCTTGATAATGCTAGCAAACTGCTGAATTAACTTGCCTCTCAACATCTAATCGAAATAATAAATTTTCTCAATGTTTTAATTGGTGAAGTCATGATTTGCTATTACTTGCTGTTGAAATCAGCCTCATTGATATAAGATTTTAGGGGCAAATTGCAATCTATAAGAAATGCTAATTTCACAGATAATTATTTAAAAATTCTCATTGGAATCTGTGATATTCTTATATCACAAAGTAGAAGACAGTGATAACTAGGCCTACTTGGGTTATATGAACAAACAAACTTAGACTATATATATCCCATATCATTTTCTATAAAAATGTTTTATAGCATACATTATTCAAATTTTTATTAATTTGCAATAGCTTTTTAGTTTTTAGGAAATTCAGAAAAACGGCATAGAATCTTAAGAAAATGAATACTAGATCATTTTTAAATAGACTTTTGAAAAAACATGATCTCTTTTCATTTACTGACATGTCATTATTAGCATTATTCCCTAAATCTTAATTTTAATGGATTAAATAAAATGATTATCTTGAGTTTTATAGAATTTTTGCCCAAATAATGATTTTATAGTGGTGCACAATTTTCTCCTGACTATGTTTTCAGGGCAACAAAACTGTAGAATATCCACAAGTAAATTACCAACACCTATACCATAGTTATTTTTGTATTCCTGTTTAGGGATCTTGTGAACAATAAATCCAGACAAAAGGAAGACACTGCATAATTATGAAATCTCTCAGATTAATAGCATGAAGTTGTCAGTTGAAGTCACAGCCTTTGTAACCAGGAAATTACAAAGGACATGACCTGAGATGGATTCATTTTCTCTTACCCTATAATTTTCTTACATAATTTTCAGTTAAAATATTAAAAAATGACAAATATGCCAGGAAGAAAAAAAATATTTTCTACATGCAATAGTTTATAACATTAGTTCAGAAGTTGATTTTTTAAATTCAGATTAGTCATTTTTCATTGATGTTATTAAGCCAAAGATAATACCTAGTCCATAGATTTAAAAGAATATATTGTGTTTTCATATAAATAATGTACTGAAGGGGCACCTGGGTGGCTCAGTTGGTTAAAGTGTCTGCTTTCAGCTCAGGTCAAGATCCCAGGGGCCTGGGATCGAGCTCCGCATCGGCCTTCTCCCTCTCCCTCTGCCATTCCTCCCACTTGTGCTCTCTGTCAAATAAATAAAATCTTAAAAAAAAAAAAATAACGTACCCAGTAGTCCTAATGTTTCCACTTTGAAACTGTATAAGGGCAAATAATTGATAGATATAATTTATTAACACAACAATTAATTATTATCATATCTACATATCTATTATATATCTCTAGCTAACTAGCTAGCTATTTCAGACACTGTGCTAAGTGCTGAGGAATTAAAAATGTAATTCTAAAACATATGAGAGAAACTATGGATATATGTAATGAACAAGCAAAAAATAAAAACACTACCAATGCAATGTCTTCTGCCATACTTTCATTTGTAAAGTAACAGGGAGGGGAAGGTACTTTGATAGGCTTTGCAGAGAAGGCCCAGCTGTGGAAATGGTATTTCTGGGACCCGGATAATAAAAAGGATATGAGCATGCAGGAGCAGAGGAATTGATCTAGAATGTGTGATCAGCACATCCAGAGGCCTTAAAGCTGGAAAGGGCTTGGTCCATTTGAACATAAAGGAGTCCTGTGTGGATGTATCATAGTTCTTATACTTCTATTGGAATCAATCTCTCTCTTTCTTTCGGCCTTTCTCTTTTATGGTCTCTCTTTCATTATAGAAATAAATAAATGAAAGGCATACCAGCCTGATTTTTATAATAATTGTATGGTTGAGGTGTCAAGTTTAAATGAGAAGAGTGAATAGAACTGGGCTGAGAGCATTTAGCTCCTTGTACTTCCAATCAAGTTCTAAGTGCATGACCTTTTTCTATCTGAATGCTTTCCTTTATGTATGCCTTACCAATTAACCTTGCATCCATGTTTAAACTTATACCCGAATTATGTTTTTCCATCTGAGGCTTGTCCAGGAGTTTTTCCAGTTCATGTCTTGAGGGAGGAAGCGTCTTTTAATTATGGTGGAGATTGGGGCCCAAAAGGAGATGCAAACAAGATCTTACCTGTCATAGCCTGATAAATAGTGTTTGGCAGTGTGGTCCTTATTATTTCAAAAGGAGTGTTGAGTGCACAGGATTTGGAGTTAGATGTGCCTTTGTTTGAATTCTGCTTCAGTCCCTCAGTTTCTGGGTGACCTTGTACAACTTATTAGATCTCTGTTTGTATTTTCTTCATCTTTAAATAATCATAATAATAGCTACCATACAGGGGATGTATAACTACAATGCCCAGTTGAGTACTTGCCGTGGAGGCAATGTTCAGCATATGGTAGTAATTACTTATCTTGACTATTTATCCATTTATTATTTTCTAGATTATTCTGTAATTTCCCCAGGTTTTTTTTTTTTTTAATGTTTCAGGAGATACCCCATTTCATAATGGTCAGACATTATGGCCAGCAATCCATGAAATGCTCTAAAAACATATATTACTTTTAATAAAATTATTGGAATTCATTGGAATATTAAACTGTTGATTACTTATAGAGAAAAATGGAAACAAGTAGGACAAGTGGTAAAAAAGTTAATTATAAACATATTCAAAACTTTAATTCTATTAATTATTCTGTAAATGTTTACTAAGTACCTGCTATGCAACTAGAAAATTGTTATTTGATGGAATTATTGTAAAAATATAGTTGTTACAGATGGAATCATCACAGAGTAATGATAGATTTGCATAACATTCTGTATACGTTTCTACCTGTAAAAGTGTTTATTTCTTGATTTAATAAATATAATTGAGCACCTATGTGAAGTCAGTTTTGGATGCATTTTGGTGGGCAAGAATCTCTTTCTCTCCCTCTTTCCCTCCCCCTCCCCCTCCCCTCCTTCCTCTTTCCCTCTCCCTCTCCACCCCCTCTCTCCCCTTCTCTCTTTCACTTCCTTGGTCAGGGCAGAAAATTTGACTGGCATAGCTCTATGTGACTAGGCAATTTGTTATATGGGAGGGGTTAGTAAAAATGTGAAATTATTGAAGGTAAGTGGAGCTAGGTTTCTCAAAGAAAGGAAAAGGAGTTAGTCATGTGTGAGGGAAATATGAAGAGATAAAAATAAACTTTGTCCTGTTGAATTTGAATTAGAGGTATCCATGAAAAGTCATGGTTTTAGATCAATCTCTCAATAGCTAGATAGGTATAGATATTTAATGTGTGTGTGCATGTGTGTGTGAGTGTGTGTGTGCATGCGTGTCCATGCACAGGTATGCATTTAGGAAATGTATTTTCTTGCTGTCAACTGAAAAAGCTTGGAAGCAATGACACGCCTATAAGGATGAGCATGTTTAGCACTTAGATCTTGATTTCTGGGTGCTGTTATCCACTAAAAGAAACCAAGACTCTCTGAAGAAACAACTTGTTCCAGAACTAGAGAGAGAGAGTACCAGAATCTACAAAATTGCTCTCACACACACACACAAAAATTCATTAAAAATATACAAAAACCAGCTTGAAGGGAGTCCCACTGACCAAATTTGGGACAATTTGAACATCAGTATAAAGTTTAGGGTTAGGGTTAGGGTTAGTATAAGGCAAGATACTGACAAATTATAACTCACTGAATAAAATAAGAATCTATAAGGTCATACTATTATACACTCAAAAAGAAAAGCTTTGCTTTACAGTGGAATATGAACAAATAAACATAACGAATGGCAACATTAGGAAATTGCTGTTTGGAAATTCTTATGCTAATAGTTGTTTTAGGCAAGTAATAATGGATGTTACATCAAGGGGGTAAAAATTGTATGGAAAAAATATATTTTCTCCTTATGAAATAGTTACCAACTACATATTGGTTAATAAGTCCAAAATAATTATCAACTGTACCATGGAGAAACTTTGAGACACCATTATACTCTAGAGATAAAAGTTAACATCAGCAGCATAGGACAAATGAGCATTCTGTGTCTCTGATATAATGCACTGAAAGGGACTCAGCAGCACTTCCATGATATTCCTGATAAAAGTATATGATCTCAATGTAACTGTGAGGGATCATCACATCAATCTGAGTTGAGGGACATTCTACAAAGTTATTGGCCTGCACACTGAAAAAAATGTGAAGATAACAAATGAGAGGAAAGGAGCAGAGAACTGTTCTCTTCTTTATTGAATAGAACTAAAGATACTACAACCAGATACAAGATGTGATGATGGATTAGATCCTGGACCCAAGAGCGGGGGAAAGAGTGAAATTTGAATGGACTCTTTGGATTTGATTATAATATTACATCATTGTTAACCTCTGATATTGAGGACAGTTCCATTGTTATGTAAAAGAGTGTCATTGTACAGAATATCCATTGAACTGTAAAGGGATAATTGGGCATTATGTCAGCAAGTGACTCTCTCCCAGCCCTATCTTATATCTTTCTCCTATAACCTTACTAATTTTTCCTGGGAATTTCCTAATATGCCATTTATACCCAAATCCTTGCCTCAAAGTCAGCTTTTGGGAGACTAACAAGTCAAGCTCCACGTCCACTGCATAAAAATGGAGATATACAGTAATGCAATATGGTTTTCAAGGTGTTATTATTAAGTGTCAGAGAAGATTATATGTTTAACGAATCATAGACTTCTTAATATGAAGTCCATAGTAAGCTGGCTAAAAGACATAGAGTCATACAATTTTATAGCTGAGAGAAGCACCTTTGAAATCATCTCATGTAAGCTTCTCATTTTACCAATAAAGTGAGGCTCAAGCAATTTGGGAATTCCTATCAAGAGCTTGTCAGAAAGGTCACATTTTATGACCCTGTAATCCCCTTTTTATGGAATATAGCCTAAGTAAGTACTCATAAACTCAAAGATTTATGTATAGAGATTTTCATCTATTATATATAATAGTAAAAAATTTGGAAGCCATCTAAATGTCCAAAAGAGGAGAAAGGAAAAATCCGTTACAGAATATGTGTTGGCATATTTATTCATATAATAAAAAGGGTACTCTAAAAGAATATTTAAGAGATGTGAATAGGCTCACAAGTTTAAGTGGAAAAAAAGAATGTAAACAAGCACATTCATTAGAACTAAAGAATGGAAGGAATATATCAAAATTTTAATACAGGTTATCTCTGGGTAGGTGATTTATATTTTCTTTTTATACCATCATTCATTTTCAAAACTTTCCAGAGTAAGCATACATTGCTTTTATCAGCATTTATTTAAAAAAAAAAAACAACAGGAATATAAATTGAATCTTACTGAATTAAAATGACATGTTGCAAGGTCAAAACAGACATATCACTACAAGGCTGGAAATCCAAGAATCTTGATTCTTAATCTTTGTCTCCATTCTCTCATAATACATTATTATTACTATTATTTTTTTTAGTGGAGCAGAGAAAATCAAAAGTGAATTATTTGGTTCACTATTATTTTGTAACTTCATGACATAGGTGAAGTTAGTGTTAAGAATCTAATCTTTTAGCTCCTCTCTTTCTGCCTTCCTCCATATCTCTCTCATTTTGCTTTTGCTTCCTCTCTTATTTCCTGCCTCAATCCCTTCTACCACTTTTCTACACTAACCTGCTCTGTGCAGCAGAACTTTTTGTTTTTCAAGGGAGATGCCCTTAGTAATTTTTTCACTTAGGTAGTTACTTGTGGTCATTTTAGAAAAGGATTAGAACTTCTTTTCTTCTCTAAACAATAGCTTCAAAAAAACCCATCTTAAGCAGGTAAGTACTCGTTGCTTAGTAGAAATGTATAAGGAAGAACACTGCAGTTGCCATTGTGAAATTATTTTTCCTGCCCCCCAGCTCTCTCTCAAATAAATAAATAAATCTTTTTTAAAAAAGTTATATATCAAGACACTAAATGTCACACCTTGATAAATACACCTGGAAGGACAGGCTTGAATTTAGACTTTTTGTGACCATGTGGAGAAAGCTAGCATACAGGCTCATCTCACCCCTTCTCTTTCTAATTGCAACTCCAGTGTTCACTGGAAAGGAACTCATGCACACACAGTAGAAACCCAAGCCATGTTTCTAAGTCCATGCACACCCCCTCAAACAGACTTTCTTCTGTTGGTCATTCTTACGTCTAAAGGTTTGACATGTATGGCATGATCTACTTTTCAGAGAATGGCCTCAATGAGGAGACCTAAAAAAGTATTGGAAGTTTCTGCTGTTTGGGAATGGATTTCAGTTATGTCCTAGATATCCAACCTGGGCCATGTCTTCTTGGCTCTGTGAACTCCTTGATCCAAGGTTGAGGTGTAGCCAGACAGGGCCAGAATGAGTCTTCTACTGTGTGAGACCCAGAACAGAGTGATTTTCCTCAGGCTTAGCATTTAGTATGTCAGGGAAATTATCATTATTCAATACCTGTGTCCAAAGGATCCTCCCCTTTTTGAGTTTTAATTGAATTTTTTTAAATGGAGATAAGTGCAAATTTACATGTATTTAGAAGAAATAATATAGAGAAATCCTGTGTACCTTTATTCAGTTTGCCCCAATGTTAATATTTTTCAAAATTATATTAAAGTATCACAACTAGAATATTGACATTGATACAATGCATTCATCTTATGCAGATTTTCTTTGTTGTGCTTGTTTTTTTGTTTAATTTGATCATATGCATAGGTTCACACCCTATGCCATCACTGTAGTCAAGATGTTAATCAAGGCCATTATAACAAGAGTCTCTTGTGTTCGCCTTTTATAACCACTGCCGCCTCCCTCCTGACATGCCCCTCCCCCATCAACCACTACTCTGTATTGCATTTTTATAAGTTTGTCATTTCAAAAATGTTATATAGATTGAATCATACAGTATGTAACCTTTTGGGATTGGCTTCCCCACCCCCCATCAGAATTCCCTAGAGATTCACCAACTTGTGTGTATCACCAGATCTTGCCTTTTTAGTGCTGAATTTTATTCCATGGTATGTAAGTACCATGGTTTAACCATTCCTTCATTAAAGGACAGGTGGATTGTTTCCAGTTTGGGGCTATTATAGATAAACCAGCTTGAACATTCAGGTTTTATGTGAATATAAGCCTTCATTTCTCTGGGAAAATTGCCCAAGAATGCAATTTCTGGGTTTTCGATAATTCTGTGTTTAGTTTTAGAAGAAACTGTCACAGTGTTTTCCAGAGTGGCCATACAATATTACATTTCCACCAGCAATGTATGAGTGTTCCGGTTTCTTTGAATTCTCACTAACATTTGGTATTATCATTATTTATTTTAGACATTCTGGTAGATATGGCTCATTGGTAGTAACATCTCATGGTGATTTTAATTTGCATTTCCCTGATAACTAATGATATTGACTGTCATTTCTTGGGCATATCTGTCATCTATTTATCCTCTTTGGTGAAATGTCTGTTTTTCTCTTTTGTCCATGATTTTTGTGTGTGTGTGTTTGTGATTAGATGATTTGTCTTTACTGCTGAGCTTTGAGAGTTCTTAATATAGTCTGGTATCAATCCATTGCAGGTTGTCCGGTTTGCAAATATTTTTTGTGTGTATTCATTTCAGATTATTATGTCTTCCTGCTGGATTGATCCTTTTGTCATTATGCATGTCCCTCTTGTTTTCTAGTAACTTTCTTTGCTCTGAAATCTACTTCATCAGATATCGACATAGTCACTTCTACTTTTTTGACTAATGTTTCCATGGTATATCTTTATTCCATCTTTTTACCTTAACCTACCTATGACATTCAGTTTGAAGTGCATTTCCTGTAAATGGCACAGAGTGGGGTTATGTTTCTTTATCCCCACCTTGTCAATTTCTGTCTTTCAATTACTGGAGTTAGACATTTGCATTTAACTATAGATTTGCTAGAACTTAAGTTGCCACTCTTATTATTTGTTTTCTCTTGTCCTCATTCCTCTGTTTCTTTTCTTGCCTTCTTGTGAGTTACTGAAATTTTTAAAAGACTTCATCTTGATTATTTACAGTGCCTTTGAGTATATTATTTTTATAGTTTGTAGTGGTTGTTGAGGATATTACATTATACATGTTACTTATCACATCTTACTTATATTGACATTTTATCACTTTGAGTGAATTTGGGAAACCTTACTTCCATTTGATTTCCATTACATTCCTCATTCTTAAATATCATTGTCTTTAGTATCAGATGATGTTATATTTTGTTCCAATCATCAAATTTTATTTATAAAACTCATGAGGAAAAGGATATCCTATTGTCATTCCATTGCTCCTTCGTACTTATTAGTGTTCCAAGATGCCTTCAGGTCTGTGTTAGCCTCTGTTGAGTGAAGAGACATAGGACACTCTGCTGCTGTGTCATTTCTCTAATTCTGTGTTCCCATACCAGTTCACCTTTTTTTATAACCTTTCAGATATCTTCTTAGGTTAACTCTTTATTTCCAGGATTTATAGATGCACTTAGTGGGGAGGACCAGTGCAAAAAGTTGTCCTTGGCATCTCCATTTTATATATATGCATATATAAATAATAATATATTATATATAATAATATAATATTTTAAATCATTTAACAAATAATTTCCAAAAGCAAAAATAAAGGGCTATCTGAAATCAGTTTTATAGAAGGTTTAATAAGAATTTTAAAAGAGAAAACAAATTTTATTAATTTTTTTCTATTTTTGAATTTACATATATTCAAAGTGAGTGATTTCTCTTGAATATAACTACCTCTTTTCTACTCTTTCATGACCAAAAATTATCCTATAAATTTTGATTCCCAATTTCAATTATATCTCTAATGAGCACTAGCTTTTCATTACTTCTGCTTCTTATTCTCATGCTTGCATCATCAAAGCAAAATAATTGACAAATATTGTGAAACGATGGAGAGTTTATAATTTTGTTGCATAAAATATGCCATTTCCTTTGCACCATAATTGCAAAACATTTTAATTTATAGATTAATTCATGTCATTTGGAATAGCCCACCCAACTAATTATTTCATTTCTAAATTATCTATTTCTTGCTAGTTTTTGTATGCTCACCTGCCTTCAGTATTTGTCCACTTAGAAATTATATCAAATAAATTTTGGCACATATCATGAAATAATCTTTTTAAATCATATTTTCATCATAAAATTTTCATTAAAATCTTCATCATAAAGATGAAAGAATGCTGTCTCATTTTCTTTTAGCAAAACATGATGGTCCAGATGATTATCACAAAATACTGCATGATTAAGTCTTTCTTGTTGAATGACTACCTAGAGAGAATGATAAATTTTCTTTTTGTTCTTATACATAATTCACATATCAGTTATTGAGTTTGAGAAAATTCATGCAGAATATCATCATCTATAAAGGCACATAGTCTAAATTTTCATTTACACAATTTTACCATCCTTTGAGTCTAGACTCAGGGCTGTCTGTTGGCAATCTTCTGATTCATCTAATTATAGTGAAACATCTTCTGAAAATTTTTCTTTTTTTTGCCTTTAAGAGATGAAAATAACGAATTGTGAACTTGAACTATGTTCAATGAAAGCTAAAAAGCTGACAACAAATATGGTGCTTCTGGTCTTCTTTTATAGTTTCTTGCAATTTGATATAATCCTTTAGTCTTTGCAGTAAGATGAAAAACGTAGAATTAGTGGCAGTTTATTTCACTATTGTGTTATTATTCTAAGGTACTACATCATTCTGTTTTCTTATTGCTGTAGTCTATTGTAGCACAGTTGAGAATAATTTTTCAGTAATGACTAAATAGTAACAGTAATGGTTAATAGTAATGATTAGCAGTTTAAATAGCAAATAAGATGATGAAATAGAATATATTTCAAGATTTAGAAAAAATATCACTAAGATCTCATAATGTGTCATAGACTTATACAAATGGTAGTGAATCCTATGGTAATTGCAAGGTAGAATTAATTTTATTCTGTTGAAAATAAACAACTTTTTTTCTTTTAAAGACCTCTAAGAATAAAATTCATAAAATATCTATTCTATCAAATAGTTAGAATTGCTCAAAAAGCAAAAACAAAAGTTGGGTCCAATGGATCTTGATGTCATCTTGAGGGTTAATGGAAATATGCTATCAACTGATTTGCCATGGCAAAATAGGATATATAGGACTTTACCAGGAAACTTATCATGAAGGATAGGGGTTGTAACTAGTGACCTGAATTTGAGTCTGAATTATAGTTTAAAGTAATAGCCTTTAAACTTTTTGGAAAAGTTTGAAGAACAATGTAATCTCCTGGAGCATTTTGAACTTGTCATACATATTTTATATCATATGTTTAAAGAGTTCCAAATGAAGTAATTTTTAGAATATTGTAAATATTGACATTTCAAACAAAAACATTATATCATTCTTCAACTCCTAGCCAATAGAACATAAATGACAGTGATTTGATTCCTACCCTATCCTTTCAGAAATATGAAAAATAATTCTCTCTTAAAATTTGGAAGTGTTAACCTCTTTCTTTTTTCTCCTTTAATTAGTATTTTTCACCCAAAGTTCAGCCTTAGCTTAAAGATCTTTTGTTGATCATCCTTTTCTCCTGTCTGCAACTACGTGTACATATATAATTGAATTTGTTTTAATAATAGTTACCATTGTCTCCAAGTGTTATTTTATTTCTTTCTGGATAGAGTGATTCTAAAGGAACTATTACTAATAATCAATTAGTAATATATTGCACATTTTCACAAACAGAAAATAAAATAAAATTTTGCCAGGTGATTCTTTAATGATATGAATAGTTTCGGGATTTAATTTTCTTCATTAACATTACAGTGAAATATTTCTTGGTGGGGAAGGACAGTTTAAATTCATGCACTTTTCAACATCTGCTATAGGAATAGTAAGTACTTCTATTTATTTGGAGCATAAAAGAAAGAGTGATAGTTTTCAAGAGGAGGTTTGATGTAATCGGTGCTTTCTAAGGCTGATTTAATAAATATAATAAATTGTCTGATGAAACCTACTTAATACCAGCCACCTTCTGTAGAGAAACTAATACTTGCTTGTGGTTCAATTTATGTTTTTGACATGGAGAACTCCAATAAACCAGTTTACAGCATGAATATTGCATAGTGGAATCTTGAGAAATTATCAGATCTATCTTAAATATATACTACCATCATATTTATGGGCCAAAAAACATTACCTGAAAAATGGACAATAGGCTGTTAACTTCACCTATAATCTTATTTACAATAATTTGTATTTTTACTTCCATTTTCACATTATCATTTTTAATAGTTTGGTATTTTTTTTTTTTTTTTGTGAGAGAGAGATCACATGAGATCGTGGGGGGAGGGGGAGGGGAGAGGGAGAGAATCTTAAGCAGACTCTGAGCTGAGCACGGAGCCCAATGGGGCTGTCTCATTATCCTAAGATCATGACTTGAGCTGAAATCAAGAGTCAGACACTTAAGTGACTGAGCCACCCGGGCGCTCCCAAATCAGTTATTCTTATTAAAATACAAACTTAAGTATTGATCAGCATTATCACCTTCATTTTTGCCAGTGAACAAAGAAAAGGAAAAATCAGCTGCAAGCTACATCTAAGTGATTTACAATAGCAATTGTTATTCCTTTTTAATCTATTAAGTTTGTTGGGATTTCAGTCTATTTTATAAGAACTCATTTTCTGTAATCTAAAGTATTGAGTTCTCATTTGAAAGGAAATTTGTTTGTTGAGATATTCAATTTTATTTTTCAAAAGGGAACACACTAAGGTAAGTGTATTCATGTCTAAATCTTTACATATTTCTTTACATTCTTGAGCATATACATTGATGTGAAATTTCAGAATTAAACATAATTTTATAGTTTTAATATATTATTTATTAACCAAATACCATAATGTACCGTGGTAGGCCCTCATCCCTGGAACATGTGAATATGTCATCACACAAGGCAAAAGGGACTTTGTAGATGTGAGTGTGGTTACAGACATTAACATGGTGAAAGTACACTGGATTATGCACATAAACCCATTCTAATTACATGAGTCCTTAAAAGCAGACGTGACAACAGAAAATTAATCCAAGAAAGGTAAAGTGAGAACCACTGGGCCTGTACCAATGTTGTCTTTGAAGATGGAGGAAGAAGGCCTTAAGCCAAGGAATTCAGGCAGCTTTTAAAAATTGGAAAGAGCAAGGAGATGGATTGTCCTACTAAAGATTCCACAAAGGAACACACATCCTACCAAAACCTTGATATTTGTCCCATGAGACCTGTGTCAGATTCTGACCTCCAGAGCTATAAGATAATTTGTGTTGCTTTAAGCCACTAAGTTTGTGGAATTTGTTACAGCAACAATAGAAAACTAACATATTCGTTATAGTATTTTGATTGAATAATAAAAGGCATTTATCT
Source organism: Halichoerus grypus (assembly GCF_964656455.1). Taxonomy (NCBI): domain Eukaryota; kingdom Metazoa; phylum Chordata; class Mammalia; order Carnivora; family Phocidae; genus Halichoerus; species Halichoerus grypus. The sequence goes on from NC_135714.1 coordinate 25,422,907, forward strand.
CATTTGTTTTCCAGGAAAACTCACAAATTTGGGGGAATCCCAATGGAAAGTGTGTAAGAGAAACAATATTTTTTTTTTTTTTGGACAAGTTTTTCATTGACTGCTGCCACATTTCTTTGTGTGTAATAGCTTCTTCATAAAATTCTCTAAACTTATTAATAGCATTATGGATTTTTTAAAAAACCAAATAAAACATTATTAATATTATAATAGCATGTACTGGGAAATAATTCCATTAACAAAAATTACAATAAAAATTAACAACCTAGGGGCGCCTGGGTGGCTCAGTCGTTAAGCGTCTGCCTTCCACTCAGGTCATGATCCCAGGGTCCTGGGATCGAGGCCCACATCGGGTTCCCCGCTCCTCGGGAAGCCTGCTTTTCCCTCTCCCACTCCCCCTGCTTGTGTTCCCTCTCTTGCTGTGTCTCTCTCTGTCAAATAAATAAATAAAATCTTAAAAAAAAAAAAATTAACAATCTAACTTTTTAGTATTTGAAATAAGCTGAAAGAATGTGAAAGTAACTTTTCAGTATCTGAGAAAAATAGAATCAACTTATGTATTAGAAAGTATAATATGCATGAAGGTTACTATAAATGCTTTGCATTTATGGTTGAGCTTTGCAAATTTATTTCTTAGCAAATTGCACTGGATAGAAGCAGTTGTGAAACCATAGACTTAAACTTTGTTAACCTTTTAGAGACTTGGTCCTCTCTAACACATTTCTTTTTACCCTCAGAATTATCATCATTTACATTTTCCCTAAAATCCCTAAAATAATGATCTAAATATAATGATATCATACAAAGAGAGAAAAATGTCAATAATTATTATAGCTTTGTGTTATTTATATATTTCTGTGTAACAAATCGTCCCAACGTTCAGCAGCTGGAATGACAACCATTTATTATCTCCTATAATCTGTGGGCCAGAAATATGGATGCCATTTAGTGAGGTGCCTCTAGTTCAAGGTCTCTCATGCGATTGTTGTCAGAGTGTTAGCAGAGCTGCAGTGTTATTTCAGGTCTTCATGCACTGAAGTATCTGCCTACAGGCACTGTTGTTATCAGAATGAAATTTCTTGTAGACTATGGGACTAAGGCCTCCAGTTGTTAATATCACTCACTGGCCTATCCATAGTGTTCTTCACAAACATGGCAGCTGCCCTCAGTGTGAGTAATCCAAATAACAGAGAGCAAGAGAGCATCAAAAATGGATGTCACGTCTTGATAATATAGAGATATTCCATCACACCTGTCACATTCTATTCCTTGAGGCCAGTCACTGAATTCAGCCCACACTTAAAAGGACGAGTTTACACAAAAGCATGAATGCTATGACTCAGGGATTGTTGGGAGCCATCTTAGAGGCTGCCTACCACAAGAGCTCTTCAGACTCATTGCTTTTTGTTAACTACTTTCTTTTTTCTTTTTTTTTTAAAGATTTTATTTATTTATTTATTTGACAGAGAGAGACACAGCGAGAGAGGGAACACAAGCAGGGCAAGTGGGAGAGGGAGAGCAGGCTTCCTGCTGAACAGGGAGCCTGATGTGGGGCTTGATCCCAGGACCACAGGATCATGACCCGAGCCGAAGGCAGGCGCTTAACGACTGAGCCACCCAGGCGCCCCTGTTGACTACTTTCAACCAAAAAAAAAAAAAAAAGAAAAAAGATATTCTTATTTAAAAGGTATATATTCATTATTTCCTTTTTTGCTTTATGAGGAGTGGTGAGATTTTAGAGGTAGATGGGGAAGTCAATATGCATGATAAACATACAAATGCAGTCTTATTCAAGCGATACATGCTCAAGGGAAGTATAGTAAAGTACCTTCAAAAATGAATTGTGCCTAAAATGAAGTTCATGTGCCCTACAGTGAATTAAACATAGCCTGTGTATTGGTTTCCTGGGGATACTGTAACAAAATACTAAAAACTGGGTGACATTTCAACAGAAATTTATTGTCTCAAAACTGGAAACTAGAAGTCTGAGATCAAGGTTTCAGCAGGGGTGGCTCCTTTTGAAGGGTGTGAGGGAGAATCTAAGTCTCTCTCCCAACTTTCAGTAGCCTCAGGTGTTCCTTGGCTTTTAGATGGCATTCTCTTTGTGTCTTCACATCATCTTTCCTTGCGAATCTGTCTCTGAGTACAAATTTCACCTTTTTATAAGGATACCAGTCATATTGGATTAAAGCCCACCCTAATGACTTCACTTTAACTTGATTACTTTTGTTAGGAACTTATCTCCCAATAAAGTCATATTCTGAGGTACTGGGGGTTCAACATCAATATACCGTTTTTGGAGGGCACAGATCAAACTATAACAGCCTGTGTTACATATTTTCATTATTATCTTTCTTATACTAGGAGATCTGTTTCAAGCAGGCATGCCATGCCTCACACTGTTCTATGTGTGGACCCCAGATGGCCAAAATCTGCATTCTGTAAATGCTGCAGGGAAATAAGAGAGAAAAAAAGCAAAAGATGAACATTTCTTCCAGAAATGCTAGAAAACCAAACTCATTGTTCAAGAATTGGCACACAAGCCTGCTAATTATCTCTGATTCAAGAAACAGTCTGTGGTCACAGCAGCTCTGCCAAAGTCCAGTAGACTGTGCTATAAATGTGGTAAAGAATGAGAATGGATGACTTTTAGTTAAGAGAATAAAAAATTGTGGCAGTATTCTCTTTTGTATAATGGTACCCAAACTGACTCTTCTATTAGAGGTATGCTCAGTTTGTTGTTTTTAAAAATTTTATGTTGCTTTCATAGGACACTGACATAATCAGTTTATCAGGAAAATAACCATTTATATTTTCATTGTGAAACTAAAATATGAAATGCTATGCAGCAAAAACCATGCTTCTTTATGGCAGACCCAAGTAAAATCGAGATTTGTCTTTTAGAAATATGACTATTTTAATGTTTTCCTTTTGTTGTTCTTGTTACCTTTTTAAAAGAAAATCTAGTATAGTTAACGTACAGTGTTATTTTATTAGTTTCAGGTATAAAATATAGTGATTCAACAATTCTATATATTACTCAGTGATCAAGGTAAGTGTATTCTTGGGGCTCCTGGGTGGTTCAGTCATTTAACTGTCTGACTCTTGGTTTCTGCTCAGGTCATGATCTCAGGGTTGTGAGATTGAGCCCTGAGTTGGGCTCCATGCTCAGCATGGAGTCTGCTTGAGATTCTTTCTCTCCCTCTCCCTCTGCCCCTCTCCCCACTCATATACTCGCGTGCACATACACACACACTCTCTCTCTAAAATAAATAAATAAAATCTTTTAAAAAAAAAAAAAAGATAAATATATTCTTAATCCTCTTCACCTATTTCACACATCCCCTCACCAATCTCCCCTCTGGTAACCATCTCTTTGTTCTCTATAGTTACTTTTTAAACTAAATATAGATGATTTATTTTTATTTTATTTTTTAAAAAGATTTTATTTATTTATTTGACAGAGAGAGAGACAGCGAGAGAGGGAACACAAGCAGGGGGAGTGGGAGAGGGAGAAGCAGACTTCCCGCTGAGCAGGGAGCCTGATGTGGGGCTTGATCCCAGGACCCTGGGATCATGACCTGAGCTGAAGGCAGACGCTCAACCGACTGAGCCACCCAGGCACCCCTATAGATGATTTATTTTGTTTCTACAGTAAAACTGAACTGTTCCAAGTTTAATGCCAGAAACCTTAAATACTAGACTCAACTCTAATTTAGCTGTGTCCAAATTCCTTAATCTTCTGAACAATCAATAAAATAGTAATAATAACACCAATGAGAGTAAAAAAGGCTAAGGTGACTATGTAATTAAATTAAATAGTCTGTTTCGCTACAAAATTGATTTGAAACAATGATACCTTATAAAGTTTTGAATTAAGTGTATTAATATGAATTTTTATGGTGAAAGATTATCCTTAAATTTGGGTTCTTTTAAATATGAAATATATGTATATGATTTCAACCAAATTTGATGAATTCTATTATACTTCCATTGGATTCTATAAAAAGAAGATGGTAAGATAGGTGTGCAGTTTATTGGGGGTAGCATTTGTGAGAGATAAGGGCAGAATTGGATTCAGAATATGATACAATACTGACAACTGTAAAAAGAAAAGGAATAAAGAAGTAAGATTGAGCAGGGAGAACCTCTAGCCATTATACAGATTGGACAGTCTTGGCCAACCCAACCGGGAACTCCAAGACAAGGATTATTCATTAGGTCAGACCCCTGTTGGAAAGCAATGGACAAGTCATCTACACCATGACCAGACATTGGCTTGGCTCCAAAAGTGAGATGGATCCTGAAAGCTCTTCGGGTAGAGTCTTTCAGCTAACAGCACTGCTTGCAGCTGATGGCAAAGTCCTCTCCTGAAGGAAGATTGCAGTGGTTCACTTCCATGTCTACCACATTCAAGCCTATGCCACGTAGATCCATCTCTGTATATATGTTTGGCATGCAGCTTCTCTATGATTAATATCTGTCCCCCCAATAAACTTCTTCTTATTGAATTTTATGCTTCAGTGCCTTTGATTAAACACTTTGAAAATCCAGTCCCACAGGTATAACCAGTTCCTGTTAATTCATCCTGGTTAATTCTTTTTTGTGGCTTCGTACAGCTTTATTGAGATATATTTCACATACCATAAAATTCACCCACTTAAAGTGCACGGTTAAATGGCTTTTTGTATATTCATAAGTTTGTGCAACCATCACCAAAATTTATTTTCAGAACATTTCCAACATACCTCAAAGAAACCTTGTACTCATTAGCAGCAATCCTCATTCCTCTGATCCCCAGCCTCAGAAAACCACCAGTCTACTTTCTGTCTTTATGGATTTGGAAATTCTAGACACTTCACATAAATGGAACCATGAAATCTATAATCTTTTGTACTGATTTTTTTTCACTTTGCATTCTATTTACAAAGTTCATTCATATTGTAGTGTGTATTTATACTTCATTTTTTTTCATTGTCTAGTATTCCATTGTATGGATATACCTATGTATATACTAAAACTAGCTCTATGTGTACTATTTTGAGGAACTGATACATTACTTTCCAAAGTAGCCAACAAGGTGTCTACTTTTCCACTTTCTCATCAGCGCATATTATGTGTGTGTGTATACTCACATATATATATATACTTTATATACTTTAGCCATCATTGTTGGTATAAAATATCACAATATGATTTTCATTTGTATTCTTGTAATGACTAATGATATTAAGCATATGTTCATGTGTTTATTGGTCATTGGTTTATTGGTTTATTGGTAAATCTTATTTGGGGAAATACCTATTTAAATCATTTGCCCACTTTTTAATTGGGTCATTTGTCTTCTTATTGTTTAGTGGTAAGAGTTTGTTATATATATTCTGGATATTAGGCACTTATAAGACATATTTTTATTTGCCAATATATTATCCTTATCAATGGCAACACTGTGTTGATTACTTTAGCTCTGGAGTAAGTTTTGAACTCAGGAAGTGTGAGTCTTCCAACTGTGTTTTCTTTATTTTTTAAATTGTTTTGGTTGTTCTGGGTTCCTTGTATTTCTATATAAATTTTAATATAAACTTGTTGATTTCTGAAGAAATGGCAGTCCTAATATTAAGTCCTAATTGTTGAAATTTGTTAATGTTATTCTATATGACGAAGGCTTTTCAGATGTGATTAAGGATCCTAAAATGGAAAGATTATCCAGATTATCTGCATGTGCTCTAAATGCATTCACAAAGATCCATGTAAAAGCAAAGCAGCAGGAAGTTACATACACACAGAAGAAAAGACAACATGAAGATGGAGCAAAGAGGCTTTTGAAGATGTTAGCTTTGAAGGTTGGAGGGCTGCAACCACAAGCCAAGGAATGCTGGCAGCCACCACACGGTGGAAGAAGCCAGGAACAGATTCTTTCCCAGAGCCTCCAGCAGGAGTGTGACCTTGCCAAAACCTTGACTTTGGCCCAGTGAAACTTATTTTGAACTTCTCTGGCCTCCAGAACTGTGAGGGAATAGTTTCTGTCATTTTAATCCACCTAGTTTGTGGTAACTTGTTACAGCAGCCCCAGGAAACTAATAATAATGGTTTCTGAGGAAGGGTGGTCTGAGATGGTGATATTTATGTAAAGATCTGATGTTGTGGGGAGTCAAAGGGTAAAGAAGTCAGAAGTCGGGATTAAGGACAGATTGAGCAAGATTTTTTAAAAGATTTTTATTTTTACTCTTTAATTTGGACTTACATTCACAGGGAAGTGACATTTGAGCTGAGTCTTGAAAAAATAGTTTAAAATATTACAGGAAGAGGGAATAATATATGTAAAGGCTTGAAGGCATGAAAAATTTAAGAATACTCTAGGATATTAAAAGATTTAATACTGTTCTGCATGCACCTATCAATTAGAAAGAGTTAAGAGCAAAATATGTCCTTTGGTGTATGATGATGCTAGCCATAAAACCTATATACAGCAGTTCTTTTTCAACTTGGAAGTCTACTACTTGCATGGAAGAAAAGTGATCTATAACCTGTACCCAGGTGATTAAAATGTGTTCTTAAAAAGGTAAGGGCTCTTCTTGGAAGGAAAACTAGAAGTTATTTCATTTGATTAGGAATCATACTGAGGCTGACATCTTACCACATGTTCAGCTGCATTATGATTCATTTCCAAGGCGTATCCAAAAAAATTTAGCAGCAGTTAAAAAGTTCTCAATTTAAGGTTCATAACAATTCAGTTGAAAACTAGACATGCATCTATCTATCTATCATCTATCTATCATCTCTTTATCATCTATCTATCTAGGGGTTACTGTATCTCAGTCTTAGTGAATAATTGAAGTTCATTGTTGTTGATTTACTCTTTCTGATATGCATATATACAAGTATTCTTATTCCAAGTTTTTCATGAATTACATACATATAAATAATAATAGAAATATTTTTGGAGCACCTGGGTGTCTCAGTTGGTTAAGCTAAATTCTTGATTTTAGCTCAGGTCATGATCTCAGTTGTGAGATCATGTGAGATCGAGCCCTGCATTGGGCTTTGCACTGTGCATGGAGCCTGCTTAAGATTCTCTCTCTCCTTCTCTTTCTGCCCCTACCCTGCCCTTATTAAAAAAAAAAAAAAAAGAAAAGAAAAGAAAAGAAAAAAAAAAGAAATATTTACAAGGGCTTAATATAGTCCAGGCATTCTTGAAAAAAAAATCATATGTATGATCTCATTTCATTTCTGTGGCAATAAACATTATCTCCATTTCACAGATGAGGAAACTGTCTGTATTTTACTTTCAAAATGGAAGCAGAATATTTAATATACTTATAACATTATTTGGAATGTTTTAATTATTAGCTTATAGTAGTACAAATAGATTAAAAGAACACAGGGCTAAAATAAACCAAAGTTTTTATGAAGCAATATTAGAATGTTAAATATGTTGGAAAGCACAAGTACAGGCCAAGGAGGTAGGATCATATGGGATATTAGAATTGTATATGCTAAGAGCTAAGTGAAGTGATTGTCCAATTCATAGCGATAAGCACATGATCAGATAACAGCAAAGGCAAACAAGCTACCAAGATATTAAGACTCAGTGATTACATATAGGTGATATCATTGAATTGGGTTCCATGACAACTTGTTGGTACAAGGTCTCCTTTTAATTGGGAGCAAAGACATCTGAGCCCCCAGATATTGTTCTTGCCATGGGCACCGTGAGTAAGAAAGGCCAACACCTAGATGGAATAAATATTTATTCCAGTAAGGACAAATCTCTGTTCCCTCTAGAGTGTAAAGTATTTGATATAATCCACCTGTCACCAAGGGGCTGGGTATTTTTCTCAAGAAAAGGAGACAGAGAACTTTGTATCCATCTCTGTTGCTGGAAAGTGAAACTTTTAGGAGTTTAAAAGAATGTGCTCTTGCTGTTGGGTTTATTGCATACATGTCAATGCATAAACTCTTTTCATGGATCTATTATGCCAGCAGTAGGGTGATTACCTCAGGTCATTTCTCTCCCTGTACAAATTAGAGAATCAAGTTCACAACTAGAAGCACTGATCACTGGTGCTTTCAGGTCACCTGTAAATGGGGCTGTTGACAATAACCCAGTTTTGTAGCCCTGCTTACAGGGGCTGCTTGCCATTGGAAACTAAGGCTGGATGCCAGAAGCTGCAAGTTCCAAACAGCCCCCATGACCCAGTTTTCAACAGTTTGATTCAGTTCAGATGCTGTGCTAATCACCCAGATGACTTCAGGATCATTACCATCTAATCGTAATAACAAAAACACACCTATTAGTGCCATGACAGATCTCACTGTGCCCATTTAAGAGAATAGATGGCACTCTGATTCCAAGAAGCCTCCTCCCTTCCCCTAAAAACCCCTACACCAGCTTGCTTAAGAGCTCCTTAATTACCCTAACCCCTTAAAACTCTGTCCATGAGACTTATCCAGGGAGAAGATGCCTTTAGAGCATGTGCTCCCCTTCTCCATTCTCTGGCCATTGAATGCATTACCTGCTTGCCATCAAATACCATCTGGTTATTTAGCAAACAGTATTGAGCAGGAAAAGAACCTGTCACTTTGGTAACACTGTGATGCATTAGTCGTCCATTTTTGGCTAGCACCAACCTTTAGGCAAATGCACCCTGTGAACCAGGCCTGAGTTCTTTCCTCTACCATTTGGCTGAAAGGAACCCTTACCTCCATTAGCTGTAAGTTGAAGAAGTCATCAGTGTCAGAAATTGTTGACAAGTTATCTTTCTATTCATATAATGTACCTTTGCTTTTTGGACCTGCTCCAACCTAGTCCCAAATATATAATTTTATTACACTCTGGATCCCCACTGTGTCCACTCAACCATATGGTTTTACAGGTTTCATGATTCCCAGCTCATGGTGTTCTCCTTCAGTCTCATGGTCACTTGGTGATCCAAGATCAGCCCTTCTTGCTGCTCTTACACCTCAGAGTAAGATCCTGGTCTGATTTTCTTTACTGTAGGTGATGACATTCTCCTTAAGATTTGCAAAATCTGCAAACATGGTCCTTTCATAATTTGCCTAAATTGGCAGTGAGATGCCCTTAACTTATAATTTTCCTTTCACAAGGTTCCCCTGTAGTTAAAATAAGCCAGTCCACCTCAAACTTTTTAAAATAATCCCTGTCCCGCGCCTTTCAAGTGACACAGCTACTATATATCCCAATGCCTAACTTTTTACCTTGATTCCATCCCAATTAACAATAGGTGGAAGCTTTAATAATTGTGATGCCACAGTATACCAAATGTTACCACAGCCCCATTACTAATATTGTCCTACTACCCATCAGAACAGGGAAAAATCCATCCCAATATTTCATTTTCAGGGCCTGATTTGAATTTGACTCTCCAGAAAGTAGAGCCAGAGGCAGTGTCTTTATGCTATTTCTTTATAAGGGAGTATAATTTCACACAGCAAAAGTGAAGAGGAAGAGGAATGCGGCCCTATAAGGCTTGTAACATCTCCATCCCCTCTCATTGCCCTTTCCAAAAAATCTTATAATTAATTGTTTTATGCTTCCCTCTAGACTTAATTGCAAGACCCTTCAAGGCCAGAACCCTGTCTTGTGCAGAGTTACATCCCAGAAACCAAACAGAATGCCTGGGTTGTTATGTTTAATAAACATTTGTTAAGTGAATAAATATTAGGACAATGTACAAGGTTTCAAATGAGTAGCATCATAAAGCCGAATGTGAAAAAAAGAAAGCCCCCTTATGCGGGAAGAGAAACAGGGTGAGGAGACAGGAGGGCAAAGACAGATTCAGCCACTGAAAGAAGAGCTGTGTTGGAGCCAAATTCCTATCACAAAGGAGTCATGCGAAAATTGAGCCCTGGTGCTTATTTAATGCAAAGGAGTAAGAGTAAAAAATACTCCTCATGTCTTATTTTCTCTTATCTCTCCACCAAAATAGAGAGTGGTGGGTGAGCTGTGGGCAGCAACTTGAATGCTTGAGTGTTCCTAGGGAAGGATGAAAAAGCAAGAGAAAGAACTCGTAAATTACTCTGGGAAGATGAACTCCTGGAGCTGCTGGAGCCTTTTGTTGCTAATAAAAATGTGCCGGTGAAAGCTTAGGAGAGCTGTGTGTTGTCCTGCTGAGAACCAAACCACTCCATTTAACTTGCCTTGCTAGGGGAGTGAATGCTATTTGTAGTAGGCTCATTGGAGAAACAAACCATTTTAGCCCTTCTCAGTGTTTCCATGCCTAAGAACTGTTGTCACAAGTCAACAGGCCTTCCAGCTAGACACGTGCCATAGTTATTGCTTTAGCTAGTGCTGTTGAAGGAGTTCAGCCTAACAGTCTTTTTCAAATGGGGTATTTCCTCTCTTCCTTGAACATATCTTTTGGCTCACATGAGAGCTCTCTGATGACAAAAGATTTTAAAAGATAAATTGGCCAGTATTTATTAAAAAGACATGTCACACTGGAAGTCTAAATAGAGTGATATTTACTGACTGGGTTTGGAAGTGTAATATTGCAGTGTAAAGTGGGCCACTCTTTCTGGTTTGCTGTAAGTTGACTGGAACAAACAAACTGCTTAGACCTCTCCTTTGTGAAAAGTTCTAGGACCTACCCTTTTACTATTCCACCTCACAAACTAGATTAGAGTTTCCTGTCCTCCTATTCTTCCCTCTGCTTATACCTCTCATGCTATCATATTGTTTTCTTCTTCTCTAAACTCTAAATTCTTTCAGGTTTGGACCCATACCTTGTTCATCATTGCATTTCCATACCTAAATGTGGAATTTGCTAGGGACATATAGGTGCTTAGTAAGTACTTAATGAGAAAATAAAGGAACAAATCTCACATGCATAGAACCCTGATCACTTATGCAAATGAATTCAACATTAATTTTATTTCTCTCACCTGCAGAAAAAATTGTTTTCCACAGGTCTCCTCCAAGTACTTCCTAACCAGTTACCCAATACAAAACTTGATTACTCTGGCTTTATGACTTTGATCTGTGGGATATCTGTTCAAATGTATATTCTATTATGCAATATAATATTTTAAGCTGCTGCTTTTCAAAGATTTTGACAGCTGAATCCTTTTGCTGTTCTAGTTAAAGTGATTGCCACTTGCTCAAAGGACTTAAACATACACAGTCCATCTTCCTCCCACTGCTTTTTAACAAACTGCCTGCTCCCCAATATATATACCAATGACCAGGAATTATACTTAAGAATGAGTATCACACGAATGAAGGGTGAAAGGACTCCATGTTGAGAAGAGGGGCAAAATTTTAATCTGTGGTTTGCAGTTTCTTCTCTTCCCAAGATTCTCCACTATCAGGCAAAGCTTTCTCAAAGATGAGCAAACCTGAGCTTCTGAGGAACTCAATAAACTTCTTGCTGTATTCTTTTGGAAGGATCAAAAACAACACCTGATTTATAACCATAAAGTGTTCCAAAAGTTTATAGGTAACTTACTTGTTTGAAATTCAAAATGCATTTTGCCTGGAGGAATAGTTTATCTATCTTGGTTATATTCCCACACTAGCTCACAGAAATCTATTTATCCTCCTAAATGCCAGAAATACAGTGTGGTTTACATAGCACTACAGAATCTGAGCACAAGGAAGATAATTTATATACTTTGAATGAATCCAAATCTCCCCTGTTTCTCTCAACTCTCCCCTCACTCACAAGGAGAATAGCAAATGTTGGTGCCAAAGGTCTAATGCCCTGGGGCAGGGGAATAGGAGGGTAGGTTCAGGACAATGAAAGACTTGAATGGAAATGGTGGGCAAAAAGGTGTAAACTCCAGGAGTTTCAGACTGGTACGGAAGGAGCAATGAGGATCAAAATCTCTTTCCCCAAATCCTTCCAACTCTGCCAGATCAGGTAACAGTTTTTGTTATTTAATCTTATTGAAGACTCCAAGAAATGACTAACTTCACTTTCCTGTCATCCTTTGAAGTGTTTCTCATTGACAGACTAGATCTGACTCAAATTAGAAATAGAGTTCCCTCTCTCTCCATCTCATTTTCCCTTTCCCCCTCTTTTCTTTTATATCTTAGGTCATCCTAGATATATATTTTTTCATAAGACATGGAGTGGGATTTGGATTTCTAGAGTAAAGAAATAGGGCTCCATGAAGATTTGTCAAATACCTATGGACATAAATATCCAACATAAATTGGACATGCTGAGGAGCGAGACTGATGTTCTTGGAAGGCAGGAGACCTCATGTGGGGCTGAAGGACAAAAATGAGAAATTAATGGGGATTCAGTTTATCTCCTTCTCTTTTTCTTTCCTCTTATACTCAGTCCAGGTCCATGATCATGAGCTCTTCTTATTTAGTCTGGTACAGACTAGAGTTCCAGGAGAGAGTGTACATTGGAAGAGAGAAGATAGATCACTCCAGGCATTGTCTTGCAGAAAGAGTAAAAGAAATAACGGAAAAGAGTCTGTTGGGGGAGGGAGGCAATCAGTTAAGCCACCTACGTCAAGGACTGCCTGAATACATCCTAAAGGCAGCAGTGGACTACTTCATTAAATGCAACACAATGTTCTTGGACTAGTGTGTCAAAATAGAAAAGTAATTGCTAGTCTTATTATCTTAAGCTGCATATGCCATGACCTGAAAGTCAGTATGTAACAAGAAATGTTTCCTTAAGGAGGTGAACATAATTTCCTGGAAAATTAACATAAGTAAAATGAATAAATTAACAGCCAGAGTAAAAACAAATACTTTTCACTCTTAAAACAATACATTTGCTAAAAAAAGACAAAATAATTTATATTTATTTTCACAAATTGGATTTATTTGAATTAAGATAAGCTTGTTATTTTACACTGAATCTTTCCCCTAAGCAATAACTGTACAGGACCGATAAATGTATAAAAACTTGACAGGTTAATCTATTTAAAAATAATACAGAAATTTGAGGAGGGTTTGAGATGGTAGTGTCAAAGAATCTTGAACTCAACTCCTCCAGGAACACAACACATCTACAGATACATGTGGAACCGTTCCCTCTGAAAAGGACCTGGCAGTTAGATGAGCAGCGCCTCCACATGAAGGGCAACATCTAGGCAAGTAGGCGAGACAGAGACACAGTCCTTCAAGAAACCCCACCCCAGGTGCAACAACCCACAACTGGAAGGGATCTCATAACATGAAGCTTTTCCCTGAGGTAGTAGTGCTCCACATCAGTTACCCCAACCCTTGGGAACAACACTGGAGAAATGAGCCCCAGAAACATCTGGCCTAGAAAACCAATAGAGTTTACTTCTGAGAGAACCACAGGGAAGGGAGCTGTAGGGAAAGGAAAATTTGCTGTTAAAGAGCTTGTGCACAGGGCGCCTGGGTGGCTCAGTCGTTAAGCATCTGCCTTCGGCTCGGGTCATGGGCCCAGGCTCCTGGGATCAAGCCTCACGTTCGGCTCCCTGCTTGGCAGGAAGCCTGCTTCTCCCTCTCCCACTCCCCCTGCTTGTGTTCCTGCTCTCGCTGTCTCTCTCTCTCTCTCTGTCAAATAAATAAATACAGTCTTAAAAAAAGAAAAAAAAAGAGCTTGTGCACAGATCCACCAAGACCTGGGATACAGCACAAAAGCAACAGTCTTAAGGGGATCATATGCAAAGGAGACTCATTTGTTAATCTTAAAGCATCTGCCAAAGAGACAGCAACCTGTTGGGACTCTCTCCAAGATGGAGGGACTGGTGGGCATCATTTTTGCACTATCCTATAAGATATTAATTAAAGAAATGGAGAAAGACACAAATGAATAAAAAGATACTCCGTGCTCATGGATTCTAATCACATTTTTCACAGAAGCAGAACAAATGATTATAAAATCATATGGAACTACAAAAGACCTTGAATAGCCCAAGTGACCTTGAGAAAGAAGAACAAAGCTGGAGGTATTATGGTCCCTGATTTCAAAATATGTTACAAAGCTACAGTAATCAAAACAGGGTAGAGTATTGGCATAAAAAAAAACAGACACATATTTCAATGGAACAGAATAGAGAGTCCAGAAATAAGCCCACGTATGTATGGTCAATTAATTTATAACAAAGGAGCCAAGAATATACAATGGAGAAAGGACAGTCTGTTCAATAAATGGTTTTAAGGAAACTGAACAGCCACATGCAAAAGAATGAAAAGATCCACCATCTCATATCAGACACAAAAATTAACTCAGAATGGATTACAGACTTGAAAGCAAGACCTGAAACCACAAAATTTCTAGAATAAAACATAGGTGGTAAGCTCTTCGACAGTAGTCTCAGCAATGTTTTTGTGTTTTGTTTTTGTTTTTGGATCTGACTTCAAAAGCAAGGAAAACAGAAGCAAAAATAAACAAATGGGACTACATCAAACTAAATGTTTCTGCACAGTGAAGGAAACCATCAATATAACAAAAAGGCAACCTACTGAATGAGAGCAGATATTTCCAAATCATATATCTGATAAGGGGTTAACATCCAAAATATATAAAAAATTCATACAACTCAACAACAACAACAATATACCCCAACTAAGAAATGGGCAGAGGACCTGAATTGACATTTTTCCAAAGAAGACATATAGTTGGCCAAAAAGCACATGAAAAGATGCTCAACATCACTAATCATAAGGGCAATGCAAATCAAAAGTACAATGAGTTATCACCTCACACCAGTCAGAATGGCTAGTATCAAAAAGACAAGAAATAACAAGTGTTGGCATGGATATGAAGAAAGGGAAACACTGATACCCTCTTGGTGAGAATGTAAGTTGGTATAGCCACCTGGAAAATAGTATGGTGAGTCCTCAAAAAACTAAAAATCTTATGATGCAGGTATTCTATTTCTGGGTATTTATCTGAAAAATACAAAAACACTAATTCAAGACACTCCTATGTCCATTACAACATTATTTATAATAGCCAAAATATGGAAACAACCTAGGTGTCCACTGATGGATGAAAGGATAAGATGTCATGGATAGACAGACAGACACACAGACACACACAGACACAGACACACACACACACACACACACACACACACACACACACACACACCCCATAATGAATACTACTCAGCCATAAAAAAGGATATTTTGCCATTTGGGACAACATGGATGTATCTTGAGAGTATTATGTTAAGTGAAATGTCAGATGGAGAATGATGAATACTGTTTTTGGGGGGCTGGTCAAAATGAGTGAAGGGGCTCAATTGTATAGTGATATATAGTAACTAGATTTATAATGGTGATCACTTTGTAGTGTATACAAATATCAAATTATAATGTTGTGCACCTGAAACTTATATAATGTAATATACCAATTTTACCTTAATGATAAAAAATATAGATTTAGCTATAATTTTCTCAGTTAGAAAAGCATTTATTGCACATAAAATACTTTCCTTGTTGAAAGTCATGTGTTTTACTTTAACAAAAATAGAGAAATCAGAATAGAGTTTATGTTCAGAGCCAGTTTAAATGATATATGTTCCTAAAAGCTTGATGCTTTTAATAAGCTCAAATCACTTTTGTAATTATTTTTTAGGATTTTTATAAATGCATCTCTTTCCTATTTGGTCATGTATATAGGAAAAATTGCTTCCACAAATTTTTAATTTTGATTCTCATGACTTTCATGTTTTGAAATCTTAGTAGTTTGATATATTATCAAATAGTTAAACTCATTAGACTCTAAACATCCTGGTAGAACTTGCAGCTCAGCTACTAGACATTGGTTTAAATACAAGAAGGGGTGTTGATAGAACACATATTATGAGAAGAAGCTTGCCAATTTATAAATTAAAAATGTCTCCCTCCCTCAATAAGGTTAAAATTAAAGATGTGGGAGCAAATATATGACACAGTTTACTGTTACAGACTTTAAGCAGTTTCTCGACAAATAATTCTAATTAAAGTTGCCACTGCTTTGACCTGATTAGGCAGAGAACAATAGCATTGCTACTTTTTGTCTACCTTAGGATGGTAAGCAGCTGATGATATATAATATCTTTTGACAGCCACGTTAATTATAACCTAGTTGAATGTATTTCTTTAGAGTAGAATTTTTTAAAACAAAAGAAGAGAAAATTGTAGTGAAAGCTGCCAGAATACTTCTGAATATCACTAATGACTGTATCTAATAGCTAAAAAGTGTTAATTTTCTTGAGCTTTTCCCCTTATTTTTCCAGTGTGCTCAACATATTTTCCACGGTTCCAGAAGAGCATTTGCATAAGAACATCTGAATGACCAAAGTAGGTCAAAGCAATGGTCAATCTTTCCCCAAAGTAACATTTCAACTTTATTTGCTTCCTTGTTTATTTGATTTGGCAAAGTAAAAACAAATGCCATCGCTCTATAAGTTAATGAATTTAGAATTCTTCCATTCTGGCTTGTCATGATAGTCCCATAATGGAACCAGTTCATTTTGCAGGCTGAAACATTAGCTGCCTAATGGGTGAGGAGTACACAGTGTGATTTCCACTGTAATACTAAACTATCCCATGACTTTATAATGCTATTTGAAGAAGAATTTTGAGAATAACCCTTTCCCTGGCCCCCAATGCCAACACACAGGTATTGAGCACCATAAATAATGTCTAAAAATGGTATTCAGAATACAGGAATTTGTAAGCTACTGAGTATATTCCAGACCAATTATGTATATGGTTACCTTGATCACGATTTTTCTTTCTGATCAACATTTTTTAACTTGAGACAATTTATATGAAATTGTTGACGTATCAAGATTTTCAAGTTCTGAGTCAAGTCTAAGCCTTCTAGCCAAAATTAAAGTTGGTAATCATTCTGTTTTTTAATCATAAAAGTTCTGTCTATAGCTATAGGGAGTTTAAAGAAAGCTCTAATAGTTTTTATTTTCTATTTTTTCCATTAATCATCAGAATAAAATTTAGTTGGAGTATATATTATTTCATGTGATTCTCCATGGGTCTGGTTTAATTAGGTATCAATTGGTTGAATGAAAATGGAGATCAATGAATATTTATTCACTAGCTGTTGTATATATGTTCCAAACTTGATAATGTTTTACAGTGGACTGAATTGTATTCCTCCCCACCCCACCTCCATTCATATGGTGAAGCCCTAACTCCCAATGTGACTATATTTGAAGACAGAGCTTTTAGGAGGTAATTACCACTAAACGAGGTCATAAGAGTGGCATTCTAATCTGATAGTATTGGTGGCCTTATAAGAAAAAGAGAGAAATTCTCTCCCCACAGTGTGAGGACACAACCAGAATGTGGCCATCTGCAAACTGGAAAGACAATCTTCACTAGAGCTTAACCATGCTGGCACTGTGGTCTCAAATTTCCAGCCTCCATAATTGTAAGAAAATAAATTTCTGTTGTTTATGCCACCGTGTCTATGGTATTTTGTTATGAAAGCCCAAGATAATGAATACATGGTACATGTGGGGAACAAGGAAATTGGTCCCTTCTCTCCATGATGACATTAAAGGGATAAATTTATAAACTACTCACTTAGAAAATTCTAAATTCCTATACTGATGTGATACTTTAGCATTACCATTTTATAATCAAGTAACATGTAATTAAGTGATGATAATAGACATACAAGCCCAAATGTAGTTTTTGAAGTGTTGTAAAGGGAATCTTGGACTTCTAGTTAAAACATTTCTATCTGTATTCATACCCACTGTAACTGCAAGAATATGGTCACACTGCTTAAATATTTTGAATCTCTTGTTATTTACTATGAGACAGATAATAGTAATTCTTGCTATACCTAACCTATACTTTAGTGAGGCTAAAGTTCAATGACTTAGTGGTTCCAGAATTGCTTTTTTAACTGTAAGTTTTTTGAAACAGAAATTAGAGAATTCTAATATGCTCCCATGATTTCCTCCCCCTGATGTACATGCTCTAAATAATCCTCAGGACTATGATATAATGAATTTTCTTCTGTGATTAGTTTATACTACTTGGCACAGCTGACTTTAAGAAAGGAATATTATTCAGTTATGCCTATCCTAATCACATAAGCCCTCTGAAAGCAGAGTTTTCTTCAGCTGCTGGTAGAAGAGGAAGTCGGAGAGTTGAAGTATGTGAAGGATTAAATTTAATGAAGATGCAGGGGTCTATATAGCAAGGAAACAGGGCCTCAGTCCTACAATCACAAGGAACAGATTTCTGGCAACAGCAAAAGTGAGCTTGGAAGCAAATTTTTCCCCAGAGCCTCAAGATGAGAACTCAGTCTGGCCAATATTTTGATTTCAATCTTGTGATAAACTGAAGAGAGAACCCAGTCATGCTATGTATGACTCTGACTTACAAACTGTGATGTAATAAATTGTGGCTTTCAAAAAGTTTATGATAACTTGTTATACACCAAAGAAATCTGATACAGCTCTATAAAAATGAAAGCAAAGCCTATTATTACTAGAAATACTGTAGCATAGTGCATTTGTAGTAAATACAAAAGTTAATTATAAATAGGAAAATATGGAAAAAAAGAAAAATATGGGAGGATCTCATAAAGAAGGTGAGGAATGAGTCATTTACTTTTAAGCATGGTTTATATTCATTTCTCTAGCTAGCTAACTAGATATATATTGTTATTGTTCCACCATCCTCTCTACTCGTGCCATCAGACTATACTAATAATTATATACTCTTGCTATGGTTACTCACTCATCAGTTTCCATAATACCCTCCTCTAACCCTAAATTCCTTGAAAATGTGGGTGCCTGGTGCACTAATGCTTTCTCCAACACCATTATCAAATATATACAAAGAACAAATTCCCAGTAGAGGGGATATTGTGACCATCTCAAAGAGTCAAAGAGATGATGGGATATTTTAATAATAGAATAATTAAGGTTGTATTATCACAGAGAATAAGGCTGATAAAGGTAATTTCTGGGTAATTTGGGGGAATATATATTGATATGTTTAGGTGCTCATTAAAAAGTTTGGACTTCTTTAGGCAGAAAACTAAAGATATGGGGACAAAGAAGGAAATATTGTAGCAATAGAATTAACAATATTATCTCAGTAATTAATTAGATTATGTGACTGAGAGGGAAGAACTGATTGGGAATGCTTATTGCATCTGCTCCTCTTCTCAGTCTTTGTGTGTCTGATATGCTATGGTGGCCATCATAGAAATAGGAATGTCTGGTAGAATAGAAGTATATAGTTGGGGAAGGGAAGATGAACTGCTATAAAAAAATAGAATCACAAAAATCTCATTGGCTAATACTGATGATGTTTATTTCTGACTCATATAACAAAACAATGCTGGAATTTTGGGGTGACTTAGTATGCTCTGATTCAAGGATACAGGTTCTTTTCATCTTGCAGCTACTTTATCCCCATGGTCTCAGAGATGTTTGTTGGATTCTCTGCCTCTAGCTCACAAAGTCAGACACTGAGAGAATTGAGGATTGGGTGAGAGTTTTCAAATGCACCAAACTGGGGTGCCTGGGTGGCTCAGTCGTTAAGCATCTGCCTTTGGCTCAGGTCATGATCCCAGGGTCCTAGGTTTGAGCCCCACATTGGGCTCCCTGCTCAGCGGGAAGCTTGCTTCTCCCTCTCCCTCTCCCCCAGCTTGTGTTCCCTCTCTCGCTGTGTCTCTCTCTGTCAAATAAATAAAATCTTAAAAAAAATAAATAAAAAAAATAAATGCACCAAACTTAGAGGTGGTATGTATTCCTTTCACCTATATTCCATTGGACAAGATTCAGTCACATGGCCATACATATCTGCAAAAAATGCTAGGAAGTGAAATCTTGCTGTTTCCAGGAAGGAAAAAAAAAACTCATTTTGGAAAGTAATTGAAGATTCTACAGAAAGAAGAGTTAATAGAAGTAGTTTTATTTTGAAAATGTTGATAATGAGTGACCTATTTCAGTATAACTAGGAGAAAATAAGAAGTTGGAAATATGGTCCTGGAAGTATTGGGTATATAAATCATAACAAAATAGAACAGCATACTCTTCTTTGTCATTGTTCATTTTGTAAAATTATAATGAGCATTTGAAATTTTGTCTAGTTTTAAAATAGTATAAAAATATGAAATAATTGGAAGCAAATCTAATAATTTCTGAAAAGGGCAAAAATGTGCTTTTTCCTTCAGATGTTCTTACATTTAATAAAAGTTCCAGCTTCACTGAATAATAATTTTAAAGGTATAGAGATTAAAACCAATTTTCACATGGTTGTTCCATGGTTCAGATTCTCACAGAGTAAAGGATATAACCAATTTTGTATATGGTCTGTCTTATGTAATAATATTACTTTTGCAGTTGAATTTTCTGTGCCTTTGATTATAGCTAGAGCATGTCAAGATACATAGTCACTAATTGAAGCAATGTAGCTAAGCATTCCTAGTCAGCTAACCAAAAACAAAAATTCTGAACACCTACAGCACATTGTATAGCCTCATGCAATGAAAACACAAAATTACAAATGCATTAGTTTTTACCTGGACTAGTTGGGAACCAGACTCAATTCTTTATATCTAAGATCTGTATAGGTTAGTGGGTAAGGCGGTAAGGAGCCTTGAAGCAAAACTTCACATATCCTGAACTTTCTTTCTGAATGTTCCTTTTTTATTTCTAACTGAAAGATGGATCTCCCTGAGGGTTCTCTTAAGTGTAGCATGTTTCTTTCCTACCATCTCCCATAGTGATTTCCAGGTTATTGTTCCACTATCCTCTCTACTCGTGCCATCAGACTATACTAATAATATACTCTTGCTATGGTCACTCACTCATCAGTTTCCATAAAACCCTCTTCTACCTCTCAATTCCTTGAAAATGTGGGTACCTGGTGCACTAATGTTTTCTCCAACACTATTACCAAAATATTTGGTGAATCAATTTCCATGAAGATGATCTTTCCATCATTCTGGCCTCTCAATTCTTTGGCCACCTCTCCTATACTGATCCACAGTCTACCTTACCCACCCACTTCCATGGTCTGACTTACAATCTCAGTTTCAAGCATGACATTTTTTGACACCTATTGTTATAGTTTGGATACCTTAGGTAAAACCTCTGAGATAGAGATTAGTGTGAGGGCATTTATAAAGAATGCTCTTGAGATCAACAACTACAAAAGGGAATTAAGATAATAGGACTACAGCAGAAATGGTTGAGCTGTACTATAGTCTTTTTTAGAATTTTTTAAAAAGATTTTTTACTTTTTTTAAAGATGTTTACTTATTTGAGAGATTGAGACAGTGACTGAGAGCACGAGCAGGGAGGAGAGGGAGAAACAGGTTACCTGATGTGGGGCTCAATCCCAGGACCCAATGGATCATGACCCGAGCCAAAAACAAATGCTTCATCAGCTGAGCCACCCAGGCACCCTGAGCTGTAAGTATAGTCTTAAGAGAAAACTCAGATGACTCAGCAGGCAGTTATGAAGAAGATACCATCTTTAAGATTTGTGCCAATTTAAGGGTAGAGTCATCAGATATGGGCTTCTCTAGGCAGGGGAATAACTTCCGGTGAAGTTCTCTACTGCTGAGCATATTCCCAAAATGGTTTATAGCTCAGGGTTCTTCTGAAAATACTCTCAGAAGCTGAGGGCCTTGTTTCTGGAAAGGTCACATGGGTGGTCATTACAGCATCCACAGCAATGAACATGTGCTTCACTCAAATCAACTTCTTTGTATAAATTCTGGGACCAGCTCCTCCTCTAGGATTCTTATGGACCTTGCTTTTAGGAACAAAAGAGTAAGGTTAATAAGAACTACAGCACTCTCTGCCGAAGCTGGTCTCAGAGCAAAAACTAGATTTTCTTCAGCCTCAGCTAACAACTTTGGTGGTCTTTGTGGCTTATCTGGTTACTTAATCATGCTCTCATTCCTAAGAATTCTGATTCCCTGATCACTATGCTATTTTCAGACAATGTTGCTGTTATTGTCCATTTTCCTTCAAAATGTATGAAAGGAGTATGAAGAAATGTCAAGTGGATCACATGGGTGTCAAACATACCCCTTGCTAGCCACATGTGCAATAGTATCTTACTTACTTTGGACAATCAAGATTATCTTTCTACCAAGATGAAGATTCCTCTTCTTGCCTTCTGGTTCTTTCACTTAAAGAGTCCGAAGTATTCAGGTAGCAGCAATGGGTTATAGTTGAAAGGAACTCTTGATTTATCCACTAATGAGTGTTCTCCCTATAGGAAATGAGTCACCAGAAAAAAAGCTAAGCAGTGTCATTCTTGTTTCCTCTATATGGTTTTCAGACCTATGTATTCTAACTATTGGTGTCAAAGCACTATTTAACCTTCTTCTTTGATCAAATTGTATCCAGTGTCTTGTAGAATGGCACCTTGTCCTGTCCTTACAAAATATCAACTTCAGGCTAGTGCTTCAGTGGTGCCTTCAACGGACCACTCAATCTTCTATCAGACCAAAAGCATCTGGGTAGTGGAGTGTGTCATCAGCCTATGCCCACACCTCTTTTGCTGTAGGGTGGATCCCTTGGTCTCACATGATAGTATGTTAGATCCATGGGGGTAGATCAGATACTCCATTGTTATAAAAATGTGGTACTTGCTCAGGTCTTACATGTAAGAAAGGCAAACCCACATACAGAATATGTGTCTATTTATCCAAAGGAAATTGCCGGACTTTTAGAGTAGAGGAGACCTAATGTAGCTAACTCACTACAAAGTGCCTGGGTAGTCTCATCGAAGGATGGAATTATATTGTAGACTTGACATTGGTCTCTGTCTATTATAGGTTGTACATTCAGTGGTGGCAGTAGCTAGATCAGACTTGATAAGAGTTCAGACTCTATCCCTGCTAACATAGCTACTAACAGACTTACTGTGCCTATATTGGAGTGTCTGTTGAGAGATGGTGCTTGAGGAAAGCAGAAAAATCATTTTATATACCATGCTGTTAATCTCTGATGGGCATTAGCATGAGATACATGAGACCTTCACATTTTTTGTCCTCTCCTACATGGCCATTCACCTACCTCTAGTCCAGAACTCCTTATCTTTAATCTTCCACTTTTTGTCATTATATATCTCTGATGACTTGCCGAACCATTTTCCACTGCCCTCAAGTCTTCATATTGTCTAAACTAAGATTACTTGTGTGTGTGTGTGTGTGTGTGTGTGTGTGTTTAGACTGCTTATCTTTTCAAACAAAATAGATAACTAGGTTCAGTACCTGAAGTTCTGCACCATTACTAGAATTTTTCTTTCCCCATTTTTTTCTCAAGGTGATGCCTAGATAGTTTGCAAAAGAGTTGGCCACCATTTTTTAGCTTGTATCCTCAATATGAACTGATGGATCTGTGAAACAAGCTTAAGCTTTTCTTCCTCATAATCATTAGGGATCCATAACATAAGCATAGGAGTGAGCTGAAGGAGAGGCACTTTGGAAACTATTGCAGCATTCTGTGCCCTCTGATTGTGTTTCTGTTCATCTTCAGTAGTTCTTCCTGCTTTCAATGGGCTACATCATCTCCTGATACTAATATCTTTGTTATAGAAAGTCAAGGTGCCTAATCACATCACATCCTAGACCTGCTGAAGGTCCTTGCTCAAATTGCTACCCCAAACTGGCAGCCTTTTTTAAATCATCCATTATATGAGACAGAGAAATATTCCAAGTTTTCTAGGGAATATACTGCTTGAAGAACAGAACCTGAAGGGTCTACCAGGCCTATCTTTCATAGTGCTTCCTCCTTTGCATGGAGAGGTAACATACCAATAATTTGTCCTTTATGTTTGAGAGGATAACCTGGCATGACACCAATCACTAGACCCATAAAAATGTTATTGATATGACAGTCATCTGAATTTTTTTAGGGTTTTACCTCTACCCTCTATAGCACATTAGTCTTGGCAAGCCATATAACGTTTTAGCCATTTGGAAGAACTACTTTGTGCACTTTAATTTGATTTGTATGTCATCAATATAATGAAACAATGTGATATAATGGAAGTTCAGATTTTCTGGATCTCTTCAGACTTCACTGTAACAAAGGTTAAGTAAGTTAGCATATATATGCAAAATATATGCACTTTATTTTTTTTATTTTTTTATTTGATTTGATTTTTTTTTTAAATTTTATTATGTTATGTTAGTCACCATGCAATACATCATTAGTTTTTGATGTAGTGATCCACGATCCGTTGTTTTCATATAACACCCAGTGCTCCATGCCGTACGTGCCCTCCTTAATACCCATCACCCGGCTAACCAATCCCCCTTCCCCCCTCCCCTCTAAAACCCTGTTTGATTCTCAGGTCCATAGTCTCTCATGGTTCATCTTTCCCTCCAATTCCCCCCGCCCATTTTTCCCTTCCTTCTCTTAATGTCCTCCATGTTATTCCTTATGTTCCACAAATAAGTGAAACCATATGATAATTGACTTTCTCTGCTTGACTTATTTCACTTAGCATAATTTCCTCCAGTCCCATCCATGTTGATGTAAAAGTTGGGTATTCATCTTTTCTGATGGCTGAGTAATATTCCATTGTATATATGGACCACATCTTCTTTATCCATTCATCTGTTGAAGGGCATCTCGGCTCTTTCCACAGTTTGGCTATTGCGGACATTGCTGCTATCAACGTTGGGGTGCATATGGCCCTTCTTTTCACTACATCTGTGTCTTTGGGGTAAATACCCAGTAGTGCAATTGCTGGGTCATAGGGTAGCTCTATTTTTAAATTTTTGAGGAACCTCCACACTGTTTTCCAAAGTGGCTGTACCAACTTGCATTCCCACCAACAGTGTAAGAAGGTTCCCCTTTCTCCACAACCTCTCCAACATTTGTTTCTTGCCCTGTCCATTTTTGCCATTCTAACTGGTGTAAGGTGGTATCTCAATGTGGTTTTGATTTGGATTTCCTTGATGGCTAATGATGATGAACATTTTTTCATGTGTCTGTTAGCCATTTGTATGTCTTCTTTTGAGAAGTGTCTGTTCATCTCTTCTGCCCACTTTTTGACTTGATTATTTGTTTTTTGGGTGTTGAGTTTGAGAAGTTCTTTATAGATTTTGGATACCAGCCCTTTAACTGTAGTATCATTTGCAAATATCTTCTCCCATTCTGTGGGTTGCCTCTTTGTTTTGTTGACTGTTTCCTTTGCTGGGCAGAAGCTTTTTATCTTGATGAAGTCCCAAAAGTTCATTTTTGCTTTTGTTTCACTAGCTTTCGGAGATGTATCTTGAAAGAAGTTGCTGTGGCCGATGTCAAAGAGGTTACTGCCTATGTTCTCCTCTAGGATTTTGATGGATTCCTGTCTCACATTGAGGTCTTTCATCCACTTTGAGTTTATCTTTGTGAATGGTGTTAGAGAATGGTCGAGTTTCATTTTCTGCATGTGGCTGTCCAATTTTCCCAGCACCATTTATTGAAGAGACTGTCTTTTTTCCATTGCATGTTTTTTCCTGCTTTGTCAAAGATTATTTGACCATAGAGTTGAGGGTCCATATCTGGGTTCTCTATTCTGTTCCATTGGTCTGTATGTCTGTTTTTGTGCCAGTACCATGCTGTCTTGGTGATCACTGCTTTGTAATATAGCTTGAAATCGGGCAACGTGATGCCCCCAGCTTTGTTTTTCTTTTTCAACATCTCCTTGGCGATTCGGGGTCTTTTCTGATTCCATACAAATTTTAGGATTGTTTGTTCCAGCACTTTGAAAAATGTCATTGGAATTTTGATCGGGATGGCATTGAAGGTATAGATTGCTCTGGGTAGCATAGACATTTTAACAATGTTTATTCTTCCGATCCATGAGCATGGAATATTTTTCCATCTTTTTGTGTCTTCTTCAATTTCTTTCATGAGTGTTTTGTAGTTCCTAGAGTATAGATCCTTTACCTCTTTGGTTAGGTTTATTTCGAGGTATCTTATGGTTTTGGGTGCTATTGTAAATGGAATCATTTCTTTAATTTCTCTTTCAACAGTTGCGTTGTTAGTGTATAAGAAAGCAACTGATTTCTGTGCATTGATTTTGTATCCTGCCACATTACTGAATTGCTGTATGAGTTCTAGTAATTTGGGGGTGGAGTCTTTTGGGTTTTCCACATAAAGTATCATGTTGTCTGCGAAAAGAGAGAGTTTGACTTCTTCTTTGCCAATTTGAATACCTTTTATTTCTTTTTGTTGTCTGATTGCTGTTGTTAGGACTTCTAGTACTATGTTGAACAACAGTGGTGAGAGTGGGCACCCTTGACGTGTTCCTGATCTTAAGGGAAAGGCTCTCATCTTTTCCCCATTGAGGATGATATTTGCTGTGGGTTTTTCATAGATGGATTTTATGAGCTTGAGGAATGTTCCCTCTATCCCTATACTCTGGAGAGTTTTAATCAGGAAAGGATGTTGTATTTTGTCAAATGCTTTTTCTGCATCAATTGAGAGGACTCTATGGTTCTTCTCCCTCCTCTTATTAATGTGTTCTATGACATTGATTGATTTGCGAATGTTGAACCACCCTTGCATCCCGGGGATAAATCCCACTTGGTCGTGGTGGACGATCCTTTCAATGTATTGTTGGATCCTATTAGCTAGGATTTTGTTGAGGATTTTGGAATCCATATTCATCAGGGATATCAGTCTGAAAATCTCCTTTTTGATGGGGTCTTTGCCTGGTTTGGGGATTAAGGTAATGCTGGCCTCATAGAATGAGTTTGGAAGTTTTCCTTCTGTTTCTATTTTTTGAAACAGCTTCAGTAGAATAGGTATTATTTCTTCTTTGAATGTTTGGTAGAATTCCCTAGGGAATCCATCAGGCCCTGGACTTTTGTTTTTTGGGAGGTTTTTGATCACTGCTTCAATCTCGTTACTGGTTATTGGCCTATTCAGGTTGTCAATTTCTTCCTGTTTCAGTCTTGGCAGCTTATAGATTCCAGGAAAGCCTCCATTTCATCCAGATTGCTCAGTTTATTGGCATATAGTTGTTGATAATAATTTCTAATAATTGTTTCTATTTCCTTGGTGTTGGTCATGATCTCTCCCCTTTCATTCATAATTTTATTAATTTGGGTCCTTTCTCTCTTCTTTTGGATAAGTCTGGCCAGTGGTTTATCAATCTTATTAACTCTTTCAAAGAACCAACTTCTAGTTTCGTTGATCTGATCTACTGTGTTTCTGGTTTCTAATTCATTGATTTCTGCTCTAATTTTAATTATTTCTCTTCTAATGGATGGCTTAGGCGTCGTTTGTTGCTTTTTCTCTAGTTCTTTAAGGTGTAGAGTTAGTTGGTGAATTCGGGATTTTTCTATTTTTTTGAGTGAGGCTTGGATGGCTATGTATTTCCCCCTTAGGACCGCCTTTGCAGTATCCCATAGGTTTTGGACCAATGTGTTTTCGTTCTCATTGATTTCCATGAATTGTTTAAGTTCTTCTTTGATTTCTTGGTTGACCCAAACATTCTTGAGCAGAATGGTCTTTAGCTTCCAAGTGTTTGAATTTCTGCCAAATTTTTTCTTGTGATTGAGTTCCAGTTTTAGAGCATTGTGGTCTGAGAATATGCAGGGAATAATCTCAATCTTTTGGTATTGGTTGAGACCTGATTTGTGACCCAGTATATGGTCTATTCTGGAGAAAGTTCCATGTGTGCTCGAGAAGAATGAGTATTTGTTGTATTAGGGTGGAATGTTCTGTAAATATCTATGAGGTCCATCTGGTCCAATGTATCTTGTTTCCTTGTTGATTTTCTCCTTAGATGATCTGTCCGTTGCTGAGAGTGGAGTATTGAGGTCTCCTACAATTAACGTATTGTTATCAATATGACTCTTTATTTTGGTTAACAGTTGGCTTATGTAGATGGCTGCTCCCATGTTGGGGGCATAGATATTTACAATTGTTAGATCTTCTTGTTGGATAGACCCTTTAAGAATGATATAGTGTCCTTCTGTGTCTCTTATTACAGACTGTAGTTTAAAATCCAATTTGTCTGATATAAGAATTGCTACCCCAGCTTTCTTTTGAGGTCCGTTGGCATGGAAGATGGATCTCCATCCCTTCACTTTCAGTCTGGATGTATCTTTAGGTTCAAAATGAGTCTCTTGTAGATAGCATATGGATGGGTCCTGTCTTTTTATCCAATCTGCAACCCTGTGCCGTTTTATGGGAGTGTTTAGGCCATTCACGTTGAGAGTGATTATTGAAAGATATGAATTAATTGTCATCATGTTGCCTGTGAAGACATTGTTTTTATAGATTGTCCCTGTAAATTTCTGTTGTAGATCACTCTTGGGGTCTTTCTCCTTTTATAGAACCCCCCTTAATATTTCTTGCAGGGCCGGCTTAGTGGTCACATA
Organism: Halichoerus grypus; assembly: GCF_964656455.1. Lineage (NCBI taxonomy): Eukaryota > Metazoa > Chordata > Mammalia > Carnivora > Phocidae > Halichoerus > Halichoerus grypus. Next base: position 25,451,193 of record NC_135714.1, read on the forward strand.
TTCTTTCAACTTCTGCTGGTCGCGGAAGCTCTGCATCTCCATCCATTCTAAATGAAAGCCTTGCTGGATAAAGTATTCTTGGCTGCATGTTCTTCTCATTTAGTACCCTGAATATGTCTTGCCAGGCCTTTCTGGCTTGCCAGGTCTCTGTGGATAGGTCTGATGTTATTCTGATGTTCCTCCCTCTGTACGTAAGGAATCTCTTCCCCCTAACTGCCCTTAAGATGGTTTCCTTGGTTCTAAGATTTGCAAGTTTTACTAGTACATGCCAGGGTGTTGGCCTGTTTTCCTTGATCTTAGGAGGGGTCCTCTCTGCCTCTAGGACTCGAATGTTTGTTTCATTCCCCAGATTAGGGAAGTTCTCAGCTACGATTTGCTCAAATACATCTTCTAGCCCTCTCTCTCTCTCCACTCCCTCCGGGATTCCAATGATTCTGACATTGGAATGCCTCATGTTGTCACTTATTTCTCTGATTCTATTTTCATGGATTCTGAGTTGTTTTTCCCTGGCCTCCTCTTTTCCCTTTTTATCTATTATACTGTCTTCCATATCACTTATTCTCTCTTCTGTCTCAGTTACCCTAGCTGTTAGATTATCTAGATTGGATTGGATCTCATTGATAGCATTTTTAAGTTCTGCCAATTCCCCTTTGATTTCTGCCCTTAGAGACTCTCTGTTGCCATTAATTCATTTCTCCATTCTAGCCATTGTCTTCACAATTGCTAGCCTGAATTCCATCTTCGACATCTTGGGTATACCTGCATCCATTTGTAAATCTGCAGCCTAAGTCATAATCTCTGAGTCTTTTCTGTTTTGGGGGCTCCTCCTCCTAGTCATTCTGTTGATGGGTGTTTGAGGGAATGTATAGAGTCCAAATTATTGACCAGAACCCAAGCAAGATGCACCTGTTTTCTTGGGACCTTAGGGTTGCTGGCCTCTTGTTTTCCCAGCCTGTCTTCTGCGGGAGGGGCCTGCCGCGCTGTTACTCAGGCAACCCTGTTTGGGCGGAGTTGCCCTGCGCCCCTGTGGTGGGGGATGGGCTCAGTGGGAATCAGTCTTTGGGGCTTTTGGTCTCTGGCGCCTTTCCCTGGTGGCTTTCCGCGTCTCTTCCGTGAGTCAGAGCAGAAGAGACCGTTTCCAACCCTCTGCCTCAGAGCAGAGAGACCTCAGTCTGTTCTTCAGTGAGCTCTCCAGGCCACACCATCTCCGTTTCTGTCCGTGCTGCTATAAACTGCAGCGGCCTGGGTTGTACGCACCTCCGCAGCGCTCCCAGTCCTGCCTCCAGGTAGGGGCTCGTCTCTGCCCTTTGTGCTTCTAAAACCGCCAGCCACTCCCAGTTCGCGCGCGAGCGACTCCGCCGCTTGGGGTCCTGTCCCAGGGACTGCAGTTCGCATGTGCGTGACTCTGCCGCTTGGGGGTTTCCACCCCGGAGGTTGCAGTTCACCAGCGGGACCCCGGCGCACCGGGTTTCCGTCTCGGAGGCTGCAGTTCGCGTGCGCGCGACAGTCGCTCTGGTTTCTGTCAGGGCGGCTGCGGTTCTCGTGCGCGCGACCCCGCCGGTCTGGTCCTCCACCCTGGGGGCTGCCCTATAGTCCTTTCCCGATGCTACCGGTCTGCGAGTCTGTGCCCATCCGCAGCGCGCGAGGCTGTCACTCACCGGCGGTGTAGGATCCCCACGTCCAGGCACCCTCCCGCTGCCGTTTATCCTCCGATATCTGCCCGCAGGATCACGGCTCTCCGCTTCGTACCTCAAAACCAACTGCCTGAGATATTCTGTTTGTAGAGATCCAGATCTTCTTACATCTCAGGCTGGTTTCGTGGGTGCTCAGAGTGGTCTGGTAGATATCCAGCTCAATTCCGGGGACCAGTTGAAATAGGGTCCCCTACTCCTCCGCCATCTTTCCCCCCTCCAATATATGTACTTTAAAAAGTAGATAGATTATGGACTCAGTGGCCCACTGTTATTCAAACCTGGGTCAGGATTCCTTTTATTATTCACACCTTCTATGCTTTCTAACAGGGAGGCATAATAATACTTTGATTCTTGGACTCTATGTCCAAATATCTTTGAAATGTTTTGACATTTCCCTTTTCCTATCACTTAAGTAAATGGCTCTTTCTAGGGGACTGGGGACATCATTACCAATTACACTTGTGTTGTGCCTTCCATCCAGGTTAAGCACTGACAAATAGCTTCAAATTCACAAGGAAACTATCATCCTTCTTGCTATCAATGAACTCAATTCTTAACGGCAACTTTTCCCACCAAGCCTGGATTATGGAAGGGAGCTGACAGTGTACTTCTGAGTGATGCCACTGCCACTCCCACCAAGGCCTTCCTTCTTGCTTTGGTAAATTATGTATCTTCTAGGCCCTCCTGTGGAATAGAGTCCTCTGGTGGGTTCTCCAGCCTTATATAGTACATATGGTTAGGCAAGCCAACTTTCTAAGTCTTCTAATCCTTTCTTCTGCTATTTGCCCCAGTTGTCTGGAATGTCTACCTCACTTTGTATAAGTTGTTGCTTTTTCCTTGATTCCAGTAGAGTATGCCATCTACTGAGGACTTTGCCAGTGTGTATAATCTTATGATCTGGAAGATGCCCCCCAATTAACAAACTATTCTTTATCCAACCCACTGTACTTGATCTAGCACCTTCAGATTCTAGTCTCATGCATACTTCCTTAGCTCCTGCTAATATATGCTGGCTGAGTCCTGCAGTTCCTTTCAGGGTATAGTCTCTTTCCTCTCTAATCAGACCCTGCCTTCGAACAGATTATGTTGGCCAGATTATGAACCCTAATTATTGGCCTATGGCCGGTAGAGAGCATAGCATATTGACACAGATCTTGAGAAGAAGTAATGTTGTCTTAAGTGGGGAAGGATGTATGTTGTCTTGGAGGAAAGGAGAGTGTTAGTCCTCATAGAGAGGAGTAGACTATTTCCACAGGCTCAGGGAGTTTAAGAGATCTGGAAATGAGGATTTTTTTTCAGGGGCGATGGGATCAGACAAGATGTTTCTACTCTATTTATTAGGGGTTCAATATTTCCCAATTCAGGTCTTGCTTAAGAGTTCAAACTTCTTGGAAGTGTGGATATTCTTATAATTAAGTCCTGGGCTTGATCCTAAGCTATATCTGCCTTTTCACTGCAAAAGATGAGAGAATTTTTGTATGCTACTAAGGAGGTGTTCTAGAATTTCAATCCTAGATTTTAGCTATGGTACAGTCAGCTATTCCTTATCTCTACTTCAAAGCATCAAGCAAACTCGACCATAGCCACCTAATATTATCTTTATATTTACTTTCTCTGCCGTTTTTCTCAAATGTCTGATACCTGCTAACGCATTCACTTTCAACAATATACCATTTCAATTCACTACTGGTGAAAGTTTTAACAACTGAACCATCAACTAGAAACAAGGTTTCTCTGTGCTTCATCTACCACCAATCATGGGGCCCTTATTAATATCTAGGTGGCAGGTGATGCAATTCTTATACCCTATTCCAGCATCTGCTTTCTTGACCCAATTGCAATATCAGTTGCTGTAGATTGTATTCCCCAGGAATCAGACTCTGCGGTGCTGGTTAGCACGCAGGAGGTCTATTAGTGAGTACTCTTGAAAACGACACAACAAAACAGAAACACCTGTAGAAGGGAAGGAAAGTAAGTAGGACTGGGCAGAAGGAGAAAGGAAGCTGTCATGTAATCTCAAGGGATGTCTCAAGTGACTCTTCAGGATGTCTGAAAATTGGGGCAAGAGACTCAGGCCTTTATATTTCCTCAGTCTTATTAGCTAGGTTAATAAGTCTGTTATTTCCCAAAGGAAATCTGTGTGGTGCAGCATAATGTCTACCATCTCATTTCTTTTCTTTCTAGCTGTGTTAGAGTGTTAAGAGCTATAATAAAGAATGTAAAATCTCTCTGAGTGAACACAAGAAAATTTTACTTATTGATCCCAGACTAGCCCAATGTCAGTCAAGAGTGGGGATGAGTTTCTATATGCAGTCAGCTAGGGAACTGGGCTTCTTCCTTTTTGTGGCTTTGCCTTCCTTTAATCCAGCACTAACAAGTAGAACTTTCTGCAGTAAAGCAACTACTCTATATTTGAACTGATCAATACTGTAGTCAATAGTCACATTTAGCTATTAAGCACTTGAAATATGGTTAGCGTGACTGAGGACTTGAATCTTTAATTCTATTTAATTTTAATTTTTTATGTAAATAGTACATTTTTTTTTTTTCCCAGACATCAGAGGGAAAAGAGAAGGAACACATACAGGATGACTTTGTGGACCAGAATTAAAAATGATATACACCAATTTTACTCACGCTCCATTGACCAGAGCTCAGTCATAAGGCTACTTCTACCTGCAAGGGAGGCTTGAAAGTATATCCAACTATGTGCCCAGAAAGAATAACAGAAAACAGATATTAGGAAACAGCCTCAGCCTCACCAGATCATTCCTTATAATAATCATACTCTAACAATCTTCCCAAATCACTGGATCTTAAAATCCATTCCTCCTACTATTTTTTCACTTATCTTTACTTCATCACTGTAATAGGCAGAATAATGTTCATGTCCTAATCTCTACAGCTCGTGGATATATTCTTTTACATGCCAAAGTAACTTCGCAGATGTGATTTGTTAAAGACCCCAAGATGAAGAAATTATTCTCGATGATCTGGGTGGACCTAATATAAACACAAGTGTTTTTAAAAAGGGGAAGAAGGGAGCAGAATATGTCAGTAATGATACATGATAAAGCCTACCTCTATTGATGGCTTTGAAAATGGAGGAAGAGTGTCAATAGCTAAGAAATGTAAGCAGCCTCTAGAAGCCAAAAATCAGAAGGAATTGGTTTCTCCTCTAGAGCCTCCCAGAAGGAAACTCAGCCTTTCTTACACTTTGATTTTAGCACGAGACCTGAGTCAGACTTTTGACCTCCAAAACTGTAGGATAATAAATTTGTGATGTTTTAAGCCATTAGGTGTGTAGAAACTTATTATAGCAGGAAATTAAACTAATATTATGTTCTAACTCTTTCTTACTCAACATGAATACCTTGATGCTTCATTAGAATTAATCACATTTCATTTCTTTTATGTCATCATACTCATTTGCAATCAATAAACCTGCTTATTCTAACTCTACATTTACTTTAGGTATGCACCTGTGCTGTATAATATGGTCATCAAAAATATTCCATAGTATGGTCGGGCCTCAATGTTTTGATTGCTAATATCTTTGGGTCCTTAGTTCTATGGAACCATCCTATTACACTTGTTTAGTTTCTACACTTTCTCACTGTTCCAAAGGACCACTGCACATCTCTACTTTCTCCTCAAACATCTAGGAACTTCTAACCCATCCCAGGATCAACCAACTACCTTTTTTTGTTTGTTAGTTTTTTGTTTTGTTGTTGTTTTGTTTTGTTTTACAGAGAAAAAAGATGAAGATAATGTCTACGTGCTGTCATTACTGTTCAAGACACCATTATTTTGCCCCCGGGATTGTTTCTTAACTGTTCTTATGGTTTTGCCCTTATATCACTCTGATCTATTTCCAGCACAAAGCAAAAGTCATCATTTAAAAAATTTGTCAGACTATGCCATTCCATTTTTCAAACTTTCTGAGGGCTTCACATTTTATTCCCAATTAAAGTCAAAGTCCATACAAGAGAATTAAAAAAAAAGAATAAAGAATAGGAATAAATTAAACCTAAGCAAGCAGAAGAAAGGAAATAATAAAAGAAACAAAGAATAGAAAATTAATAGGTCAACAAAATCATAGGTTAGTTCTTCAAAAAGATCTACAAAATTGGTAAACCTTTAGCTATACTGGATAAGGAAAAAAAAAGAAAATGCAAATTATTAAAACAAAAAATGAAAGTAGAGACATTACTACAAATGCTACAGAAATAAAAGGTTAAGAAATAAAAGGTTAAGACGAACCATGAGAGACTCTTAACTATAGGAAACAAACTGAGGGTTGCTGGAGGGGAGGTGGGTGTGAGGATGGGGTAACTGGGTGATGGGCATTAAGAATGGCACATGATATGATGAGCACTGGGTGTTATATGCAACTGATGAATTACTGAAATCTACATCTGAAACTAATGATGCACTGTATGTAGGCTAATTGGATTTAAATTAAAAAAAAAGAAATAAAGGGCTATAAGACAGCATTATGAACAATTATACACTAACAGGTTGCGTGACCTAAATAAAATGGACACATTCTTAGAAACACAAAACCTACAAAGACTGAATCATAAAGAAATAAAAATAAACTATAACTAGTAAAAACATTTAATCAGTAATAAAAACCTCTCTGATAAGAAAAGTCCTGGTCCAGATGGCTTCACTGGTAAATTCTACCACACATCTAAAGAAAAACTGTCCACCAACACTTCTCAAACTCTTCCAAAAATTGAAGAGGATGGAATAGTTCCTAACTCATTCTGTGAGTCCAGTATTGACTTGATACTAGAGCCAGACAAGGGCTGTACAAGAAAACTACAGACCAGTAATCTCTATAAATATTAATATAAAGATTCCTAACAAAATACTAGCATACAAAACTCAGCATATTAAAAGAATTATTTGCCATGACCAAGAAAAATTTATTCCTGAAATGCAATGATGGTTCAATATTTAAAACATTAAATCAATATAGGGGCACCTGGGTGGCTCAGTCAGTTAAGCATCTGCTTTCGGCTCAGATCATGATCCCAGAGTCCAGGGATGGAGCCCTATATCGGACTCCCTGCTCAGCAGGGAGTGTGCTTCCCCCTATGCCCCTCGCCCTGCTCTTGTGCTCTCTCTTACTCTCTCTCTCAAATAAATAAATAAAATATTTTTAAAAAACTAAATCAGTATAATACCACATTAATAGAATAAAGAAAAAAAAACACATGATCATCTTAATTGATACAAAAAAAGCCTTTGACAAAATTCTGATCCTTCATAATAAAAACACTCAAAAAACCTAGAAATAGAAGGAAACTATCTCAACATAATAAAGCTATATATAAAAACTCATAGCCAACATCATACTTAGTGGTGAAAGACTGAAAGTTTCTTCTCTAAGGTCAGGAAAAAAAAAAAAAAAAGAATGTACACTGCCACCCTTTCTGTTCCACATAGTACTGTAATTTCTAGCCAGAGTAATTAGGCAAGAAAAAGAAATAAAAAACATCAAAAAACAAAAAACACTGTTTGAACTAATAAATTGAGTAACGTTATAGAATACAAATTAAAGACAGAAAAAATTAGCTGAATTTCTATACACTAATAATGAACAATTTGAAAATTAAATTAAGAAAATAATTCAATTTATAAAAGCATCATAATGAATAAAATGTTTGTAAATAAACTTAGCCAAGGAGGCAAAAGACTTATACACTGAAAACACAGGATATATAATATTCTATGTTCAGGGATTAGAAGACATAAAATTGTTTAGATGTCTATATTGGAGTTCTCCAGAAAAACAAAACAAGGATATGTGTGTGCAAGAAATAGGGAGGGAAGGAGAAAGAGAGAAAGAGAGATTATAGGACATTGGCTCAGGGCACTTGAGTGGCTCAGTCTGTTAAGCCTCTGACTCTTCATTTTGGCTCAGGTCATGACCTCAGGGTCATGGGTTCAAACCTGCGTCAGGCCCTGTGTTCAGCGGGGAGTCTGCTGGAGTTTCTCTCCCTCTCCCTCTGCCCTTCCCTCTGCTCTTGATCTCTCTCTTCTCTCTCTCTCTAAAAGAAAGAAATTAATTAATTAAAAAAAAGAAAGAAATTGGCTCATGCAATTATGGCAGCTAAGTCTCAAGATCTGTAGTTGGCAAACTAGAGATAAAGGAAAGCTGGTGGTATAGTTATAGTTCAAGTCCAAAGGCAGAAAGAAACTGATGTCCCAGCTAAAAGGCAGTCAGGTAGCAGGAGAATCCTCCCACTTAACTCTTGTTCCATTCAGGCTTTCAACTGATTGGATGAGTTCCTTCCACATTAGGAAGGGCAATTTGCTTTATTCAGTTTGCCAACTCTAATGTTAATCTCATCCAGAAACACCGTTACAGAAGCTAATAATGTCTGACCAAATATATGAGTACCCTGTGACCCAAACTGACATATAAAATTAACCATCACAATATCAATACTACCCAAAGTTATCTTACAGATTTAATACAAAACCTAGCAATGTCTCAACATTTTTTGCAGAAACTGAAAAATCCATTCTAAAATTCATATGGAATTTCAAGAGACCCCAAATAGCCAAATCAATTTTGAAAAACAACATAGAAATCTCACATTTCTTTATTTCAAAACAAACTATATAGCTGCAGTAATTAAAACATTATACTAGTATAAAGACAGATATATAGATCAATAGAATTGAATAGAGCTCATAAATAAACTCTCGCAAATATGTTCAAATGATTTTTCAATAAGAGTACTAATTCCATTTAATGGAGAAAGGGCAGTCTTTTCAACAAATGGTATTGAGTAAACTGGATATCCACATGCAAAAGAATGAAGTTGGATCCTTATCTTATACTGTATTACAAAAATTAATTTACTTTACAAAAATTAAGTCAAAATGGATAATAAACCTAATGTAAAAGCTAAACCATAAAATCCTTAAAAGGAAACAGGGGAAGAGCTTCATGACAGTGGATTTGGTAATGATTTCTTGGATATAACACAAAAACACAAGCAAACAAAAGAAAAATAGATACATTGGACTTCATCAAAATTAAAATCTTTTGTGCATTGAAGGACACTGTAAGTAGGATATAAAAGCAACCCACAGAATGGAAGAAAATACTTTCACATCCTATATCTGATACGGGATTTATATGCAGAATAGAAAAATAACCCCCACAACTTAACAACAACAGAAAAACAAACGAGCAAAGAGGAGCACCTGTGTGGCTCAGTGTTAAGTGTCTGACTCTTGGTTTTGGCTCAGGTCATGATCTTGAAGTGGTGAGATCAAGTCCTGCATCTAGCTCTGTGCTCAGTGTGAAGTCTGCTTCATATTCTTTTTCCATCTCTGTCTCCCTCCCCCTCTGTTCCTCCCCACTTACATGTGCGTGCACAGGGTCTCTCTCTCTCTCTCTTTAAAATAAATAAATAAAAATAAAATCTTTAAAAAAACAAGCAAAGAACTTTTCTTGAAAGATTTGCAAATGGCCAATATGCACATGAAAAGATGTTTAACATAACTGATCATTAGCAAATGCAAATCAAAACCACAATGAGGTAACTCTTCATACCAAATAGGAGGGCTACTATCAATAAACCCCCAAACACTGAGAGTTGGAAAGGATGTGGAGAAGTTGGAATCCTTTGCATTATTGATGGGAAAGTAAAATGGTGCAACTGCTATGAAAAACAGAATGGCAGTTACTCATATAATTACACATAAAATTACCATATGATTCATGAGTTCCACTTCTGGGTATATACACAAGAACTGAAAACAGGAACTTGAGCAGGTATTTGTACACCATGGTTCACAGCAGTGTTATTCACAATAGCCAAAAAGTGTTAACAACCTAAACTTCCATTGACAGATGAATGAAATGAGAAAATGTGGTATACACATACAATAGAATACTATTCATTCTCAAAATGAATGAAATTCTAACAAATGCTATAATATGGGATGAATTTGGGCAACATTATTGCAAGTGAAATAAGACAGCTCCCAAAGGACATTTATTGTATGATTTTACATATATGAGATACCTAGAATAGTCAAACTCATAGATACAGAAAGTAGAATAGTGGTTACCAGGTTCTGGGGGGGAGGGAGGAATGGAGAAAAGTTATTTACCAGGTACACAGTTTCAGTTTGAGATGATGAGAAAGTTCTGGAGTGGTGGTGATGGTAGAACAATAATATGAACATACCTAATACCACTGAAAGGTATACTTCAAAATGGTAGATTTTATCTTATGTATATTTTTCCATAATAAAAAACCCTGAACAATATGCACCTTTATGATTTTATCTAGTACGTCTATAACCCTCTACCATTATATCTCATGTTCTTTCTTCAACACACCAGACACTTTTCAAGATCATCAGTACCTACTGTTCCCTCTGTCTGGAATCTCTCCCTAATGTCCCTCTTTCACTTACCTACCTTTTTTTTTTTTTCCTTTCTAGTGTTTAATATTACCTGATAAATAATGTATTTATTTGTTACTTTATCTACTTCTATCTTTGTCCACTAGCATATAAGATTAGCAAGAGCAAGATTTTATTTATCGGTACATATTTTAGTTCCTATAAAAGCACCAGGTACAAAATAGGTACCCAATGATATTAGTTGAACAGATAATTGAAAAATTAAGGAATATTTTTTAAAAAGATTTATTTATTTATTTGAGATTGAGAGAGATAGAGATAGAAAGAGAACATGGAGCAGGGGTAGGAGCAGAGGGAGAGGGAGAGAGAGAAAATCTCAAGCAGATTCCTGATGAGCGTGGAGCCTGATGAAAGGCTTGGTCTCATGACCTTGAGATTATGATCTGACCAGAATCAAGAATGCGATGCTTAGCCGGCTGAGCCACCCAGGAACTCCAGGAATAAAACTTTTAATATGACATGTGATTTCCAGTCCTACCATGCATTTTAAAATAAGCAATTATGAACATTTTTCTGGCTTACTTTATGAAGATTGACTAAACGTCTTTCATAGAGTAAACAGTGTTATTACTCATATCAAAGAAAGTGATCCATATGCTTTACCCCTCTCATTCCCTATGTCCTTTTTTCTTTGAATTACAATGTTAACTTTTTTCTATTTAAAGAGTTATGGTTGATTTGGACATGTTAATTTATTTGAGAAGATTTTGCCATTGTTTCTTTGCAAAAAAATGACCAATATGCTGGAGCAGCTCACACACACACACACACACACACACACACACACAGAAGCACAGAGAGAATACAGTTATTGTATAATGGTTTTTCATACAATTTTTTTTCTGGGGCAGTAGGAGAATCTTTGCCAAGAAATCAATATCTGGAATCTGTTTAGATCATTGTATTTGAGTGACTGCTACCTGCAAATGCACAGAACAATAAGTCTGCCAAATATAATCATGGGAAGAAAAGAGTGTTTGTTTGTTTGCTTGTTTGTTTTTTTACTGGTATTACTCCACATAAAATTTAGTAGTGTAACAGACCAGTAGATAGAATAAGTGCTCTGTCAAGCCTTCACCTACTGTCCAAATAATATACAAACACATCTGTCCCAAGTCAGGCAATTGCAATTGTAGGAATATTTCTAATATGTGTTTGCTTTTTTTTTAGATCGTCTATCAGTCAGAAGCCACTGTACTTGGGTACAAGTGATAGAGGCAGCACAATTTTGTGTTTTCACATTTTTTATTCTTAGCAAAATGAAATGAGGGATCTGTGAATGTCTTCATTTCTTTTCCATCTTTTAATAAATATACTGTATTAGATAAAATAAAAATGAATGCTGAAATAGAAAATGAACAAGTCTTAGAAAATTGCCAAAAGTATTTACTCCTATCCAGCAACTCACATATTGAGACAAATACAGGGAGAAACCAATTAATTTGGGTAGCCACATTATCTCATCATCTTGTAGTGTCATCTTCAATGGACAGTCTTTTTTTTTTTTTTTTAGATTTTATTTATTTATTTGACAGAGAGAGAGGGAACACAAGCAGAGGGAGTGAGAGAAGAAGAAGCAGCCCTCCCCCACCCCGCCAAGCAAGGAGCCCGATGCGGGGCTCGATCCCAGGCCCCTGGGATCATGACCTGAGTTGAAGGCAGATGCTTAACTGACTGAGCCACCCAGGCGCCCCTTCAATGAACAGTCTTAATAAGAAGAAATGGAGGGAGGGAAAGTGTGAGACAGAGTACTGCACCATAAAAGTGCTCAACAATTTGGATTGAAACCCTAAAGACATTCAAGACTGATATCAGACTGATATTACCTATCAGTTGCTTTTTCCTTCTTGTGTCTGATTTTGACTTAATTACTAAATGTGGGGGCTCCTTTTTTGTGATTATACACCAGAATCATTCATTCACACAAAGCATTTACATAAAGGCTAGAATATATGAGGTCCTGTGCTAGAAACTACACATTTAAAGATAGAGTGTGAATCTTACCTCCGATCACTCTGATATTATGTAGGAGAAACTGACATAGAAACAGAAAATTACATGAAAGCCTCAAGAATGAACTGAATCATGATATTGTCATTTATTATATTCTTTCCATCAGGAACAATTCCACCAATGAGAGGGAACTTGATTGATTTTTGTATTGCAAAATACACATTTATTCCTTATGCATCTAAAAGTGAATACTTTGTGAATGACAAAACTCCATTCTTTGCAATTGTATGTCAATTGATCAAGTAGCTGTTAAAGTAATTTTCTTCCTGAGGTGTTACAATGGATTCTTTCCTGTATTTAAAACAGAAAAATAACTACTACATATACAATAAGGAGAGTTTCCTCTGGTATAATTTAACAAAAATATAAAATAGGAAACTTATAAAATATAATTAGCCATTTTGAGAATGAACAATTAGTATATATAGTGATATGTTGTATTGAATACAAAAACTTGTGGTTTTAAGTTTTGTAATCCTGTGAAACATATTTTGTAAATCAATTTGGTTAAATTGTTTGGGTCCCATTTCTTTAGTTTATAATAACACCTTCATAGGTTTTCTAGATTTCTCAAATGAAATAATAAATTTGAACTCTTTGGAAATTGGTAAAGGTAAAATATTATCCTTGAATTAAGGAGAGTTCCATTTGTGTCACTTACTCATCTTGAGTAAGTCACTTAATCTCTTAGGAGCCTATAAAAAAAATGAAGAATTTGGTAGATGGTTTCTAAGGTCACTTTTAAAAATTAACAGCCTATGAATCTAAGATAAAGTCACTGTAAAATACAAGTAATTATGATAATGCAGGACTTTATTGTCTGCAACTGTTTTATTTTTAAAGGAAATATTTTATAGTTTAAAAGTAAGTATTTTATTTTAAATGTAAGTACAGTGTGGCATTCTCAGGCAAAGCATAATGAATTGGTCTGTTGGTGGTGAAGTAACTGTTTCCAATTTTTCTTTAAATGGTGCCTCTATACTCCAGTCATTGATAACTCAGACCAACATGTCTCTAGTTTCAAAAAATTTATTAGTGATTTCTCCAAGCAGTCAGAAACTTGCTTTTGCCTCCCACATAATATTAATCTGTGAGTTTTAAAAATACATAGGCTATGCGAAGAACAGAACAGAATTAAATTTGGTATTTTTTCCTGAAAGTCTCCTCTCCAGAAGGCAGTGCTTCCAGGAATGGTCGCACACTGTCAGCTCATTTGTGTTGCCAGTGCTGCCATCATTCCCAGAAGAGCATCTGTGGATTTCTGGAGAGAATTCTATACTTCTGGGAATGGTGCCCAGAACATGCAAGCTTCCGTGTCATTTTAGAAAGTTAGAGAGGGGCAATAAAATCTTCATTTGCTGCAATCTTTTATGTGCAGTCGTCAGTCCTCGGGCTAACAGCTGCAATATCGTATATTCTTATTTGTGGATTAAAAAACAAAAAAGACTTTTTCTACAATGTGAGTGTGGGATTTTCTCCTTCAAGCCCACCCCCCCCATCCTCTTTTCACTCTCAAAGGGACAGCACAAGCATTAAAATGACCAAAGTCACTACTGACATCCATAAAAGATATGTATAAATCAAGTGAAATTATTATTTCCCTTCAGCTCAAAGGAGCACCTAAAAACATTAGAAGAATCTTACAGGTAACTTGTATATTTTATGAAAGCTTAAGCCTTACAGATATCTAATCATTGGCTTAATATTTGGGTATTTATTTGAATGCGCATTAGAAAAATATAATTAACACACCAAGCTTGATATTTAATGAATGTTTTGCTGCTTTAGGATGGAGCTAAAGTAAATAGTGACACATTAATCTGCTTTTTTTTTTAAGATTTTATTTATTTATTTGAGAGAGAGAGCACAAGCAGGGGGAGGGGCAGCGGGAGAGGGAGAAGGAGACTCCCTGCAGAGCAGGGAGCCCTATGCTGGGCTCAATCCCAAGACCCCGAGATCATGACCCGAGCTGAAGGCAGACGCTTAACCAACTGAGCCACCCAGGCGCCCCTCATGTTAATCTGTTTTAATATGACTGGGTACTCAGAAAGTCCAGAAAGGGTGATTTAAGCCTTTAAATTGAAATGTTTTACCATTATGGTTTGTAAGCATGAATAGTAGGATGATATAAGTTGAAGGCATGGGTTTTTACATACTGGCTGACATGTATTATCTCAACTTTTTTTATCAGGGTAGTGTAACTACATTTCAATAAGTTAATAATAAGTCTGCTAATTATGTATGAATGAAATAAAATAAGTATGAGTGGGAATTGATTTTGTGCTCTTTTTGTTTGTGTGTGTGTGAGAGGGTATGTTTTCTACTCTATGGAACCTATTTCAGATCACTGGTTTTAAAGAAGAGAATGTTAATACATAGAAGTGAAAGTTATTTAAATATGATATGAGGAGCCAAGAATTAGTATGATTAAGTGCTCAAAATAACATCAGGCACATAGTATAGATATTAAATTGTAGCTATTACTACTATTACTGGTAGCACTATTAATATTGTTACATTTGATTGTGATGTAATCTGCATATGTCTTCAGAGAGAGACACAAATTAATAACCTTAATTTTTTATTAGTTTTGTAGAAGTAACAGCTGCAAAGTAAATATTGAAAGTAGATAAAAATATTTAAACTATAAATTTTTATGAAACTCTAAATAAGAACAAACTGTTTCCTTTAAGTTTAGAGATGCTTCCCAATTCTGATAGGATACTATCTGACCTCAAGCAGCATTATGAAACTTCCAAAGAATAGGGTAATATGGAAAGATGTTTAAGCATTTTAGAAACTTGTTAACACTCTAATTGGATAAAAATGCTAATATTTTAGAATACTCATTTATCATGTTTTATTTACTTGCAAAGCTTACAGTTGCTGGAGTAATTTGTAAATACACTTATTATATCTGTTACCAAAATTGTTTAAAATAATAAGCAGGGACAAGCAAAGGAAATGGTAAGTTGATTCTGTCAAATAAAATGGTTCATTGCAAAATTACAGAGATAGCCAAAAACTTAAGGCAGTAAATATTATCACAACGAGAATAAAATCTATTCTATTCACTCAAAATGGATTAATCCTTTGATGTTGTGATTTTAGTTAGTATTCAGTGTATTACAAATAAGCTAAATACTGTGACTGTGGAGATCTTTTAGTTCTGTCAGTCTTGGCCATTCAGTACAATGGAGTAGAGATTTTAGAACTTATGTAATAAATTCATGACATAGTCTGAAAGTGATTTATTGGGATGAACACAAAGAGCACTAAAGTCATAGTTGGTACAAAATAAGAACATGTTGTTCTACATGGTCAAATTCTATCACAGAAAGTTATGCTCCATATCATACATACACTGTCCTCCAACCCACACCACCCCAGATATGTGGAAGACGTAAAAGACACACACAAAGCTGAAAAAAAAAAAAAAATTATCATTATAAAGAGAGACCACTGAACTCTTGAAATGTTTCCTAAAATTTGTCTAGAATTGGGAAATTACAAGATTTTTTTAATTGAAAGCGAATGCTGAAAGCCTTCCCTTTTCTACTGAGGCAGAAGGACAACTTTAGTAGGTGTTTTTCATGGTTAAAACCTTTAATATGTGACGTTGTATGCATCAGTAGAGACTGCCTTCATATATTAGAATATTTTGCAGTTCTTTCAGCCCTGTGGCACAGCCTTAATTTATCTTTATAAAATCCATTTATAGCAGTATTCCACATTCAAGACAGATTGAACTCATTGATGGCAAAACTGGAACATCAGTCATCAAGCCTTGACCATGGTATGTTATATTATTTTATGTGTTGGGATACTTAGTTATAAATTCATCTGAAGTGCTACATGTTGAAAAGTATTTTGAACATTACAAAAACATTGTCGATGGATAGCAAAAGTAAAAGATCTTCACATATAATTTCCCAAATTGGATAGCACTTTTGTATCTCTAAGAAATGCTTTTTGTCTCCAGTTGTTGCAAACATCACCAGATCACTTGACACATTCAGAAGAACAGCTCAGATGGCCTGTTGGAACAAAAGTTTGTTATTCAAAGTTGCTGATCTTATTTTAATTAACAATGAACACTTAGAATCAGAATTTATCACAAAAAGCAACTAAATAATTTTTCTAGTTTATATAGTTATATATCTAGTTATATATCTAGTTATATATATATTTCAGTTGAGGTTCTCAGAATTGGTCAATATAAAAGTTATATAACTTATCTTGTTAAGCTTTATCTTAATGTTAATAAGTTTCAAGGATCCAAAACTGGATTACTGACCTGTAATAAACATTTTTACTCTAATTCTTGAAAAATTAGTTTTTAAGCATGTAATTGTTACATTGATTAAATTAATGACAACTTTTGTTGATTTTTAAAATCTTTAACATTTAATAGTATTTTGGTATAATGGTATTAGTTATTATAATGGTGATAAAAGCATGCATAATCATTTTTAGGCAAAGAAAATTTATAAAATACTAAGTAAATAACAGTACAGCTGGTAAACAAATACAGCAAAATACAGGGGTTGTATGTAAATGACAATTTTGTAAACTATCTTAACCTAAAAAATAGAAAGATAAATCTTTCTTGATTTTTAATCCATTTGAAAATATAACTGAATGTCCATGATGAAAAATCTGGTAGAGTGTCTATCAAGTAATAAAGAATCTGACTAACTAAATTCATACAGGTTTACTCTAATGCTTGTTTGAAAGAATCTTTTGTGAGAAAGATCTTTTTTCTGGATCAACTTGTAAATCATATAAATCTTTGATTCTCATTTGTTAGAGACTTTATTAAAGTCAATTTACAAAGTCATCAGTATTATAGTTAGTGTAATAAATCTGTTGCTATTGATGATAAAAATATGAGCAATGCTTTGTTTCAAAATGAATTTGATTTATATTCCTCATGCCAATTGGGGGATACAATTGTATAATGCAGAAAGAAAAGAAATATAGTGATCAGAGAACCTGAAAAAATTTCCTTGGATATTTAGAAATATTTCCAGGTCTTAGAA
This sequence comes from Halichoerus grypus, assembly GCF_964656455.1. NCBI lineage: Eukaryota > Metazoa > Chordata > Mammalia > Carnivora > Phocidae > Halichoerus > Halichoerus grypus. The sequence goes on from NC_135714.1 coordinate 25,468,405, forward strand.
ACAATTGTTGCAAGAATTTGAGACTGTGACAAGTGACTTGTCACATTTGGTTACTGGACAGATTTCATTAGTCAACCTACACACCCAACCTACACACCACACTTGGCATCAAATGTTAGGACAGGTTGTGACAATAAAAGTGACATTCAGGAGCATAGCCACTTCTTGGCACTTCAAGCCATAATTTTGGTGTTTCAATAAAAAGACAACAGTTGAATAAATCAACTACTTCCCTTGGGAAGGGAACACTACCCAGAGAAGCACTTAATAGCTAAAAATGCATATGAAGAAATGTATTATCAATATTTGAAAGAAGAGAAATATCTACAGGACCAGGTGGTCAATCTTTACTTGCTACAGTTATCCAGCATTATCTGATTATTGTATAGGAGGATGGTAACCCTAGTCATTCAAGATTATTTCAGTTCTTTTCCCCTAAATAAACTCTTATGCAATATTTCATATCTCAAGCATTTGTCCCAAGGACAGATTGTTGGCTCTGCAGACTTTACAGAAATATTCTGATTTTTAAGAGGCTCGTCTTACGAGGACAAAAAAAGAGAGATGATTTTGGGTTTTCAGCCTAGGAAATTCAAACATCCAAGTCCCTATGTACCCCCAAATCTGATCACACATTAGTTTTCTTTAATTGATATTATGATCCCCAAATAATTAAGTCTCATCACATTCATTGCTTGGATATCAGTGATTTAGCAATATCTGCTATAATTCTTTTTGGTGGGATTTACCTGTATATTATGACTCACAAAGCATGAACATCTTCAATCCTGGAATATTAGTGCCAAAGGGACCTCATGAATCATTTTATTCAATCTGTTCATTTTAAGACAGTGAAATTACAATTCGAACAATTTTAGTACTTTTTTTTTTTAATATTACAATGATCAGTTAATATCAGCTCTGAAACTCAGGTCTCTCAATTCCAAAAACAGTGTTTACCCACTGTCAAAGGGTTTCTTATATTCCTGAATTTAGTTTTTATTTATATCAAAAACCTGACTATCTATCTATCTATCTATCTATCTATCTATCTATCTATTTATCTATCATCTATCTATCTACATCTATCTATCTATCATCTTTCTATCTATCCTTCCAATCTGGATAATATTGAAAAAATCCCCAACTTTTAAATTAATGTAATTAATATTCTCAAAAATAAAAACAAAACAAAAACCTGGCTTTATATTTTGTTATGTAACTAGTTAGGGGTAATGACATTATGTTGAAGTCACTCCACTAAAGATTTTGAACAAAAGAGGCACTTGAGTGATTGGTGGTTGACTGAAAAGATACAGATTGGTGTGTGCACTTATAAAGCTAACTATCAATAGTCAGGTCTTTACCATGTACCAGACATGGTGATAAGGGCTTGACATATGGTAGCCTAAATAGTAGCCAATGGAAGTGACACAAAAGGTAAAGAGAGAGGGACATGTATTCAATAATCACTGTGCCAGATGTTATATATCTGCCAGATCATACTTTATAAGGTCAACTAAAAATGTAACAAAAGCCATTAATAAAATAACAAAAGCTATCATAATTTGAAGTGGCTACTGTATGTTAGTCACTTTACAAATAAGCTCATTTAATTTCCATAAAATCATCTCTGTTTTTTGCCCCAGAAATAAACTGTGTATGAGGAAAAAATAAGGCTCAGAAATTTTAACAGTGGGGAAGGCTGGGTGGCTCAGTCGGTTAAGCATCTGCCTTCAGCTCAGGTCATGATCCCAGGGTCCTGGGATTGAGCCCCACGTCAGGCTCCTTGCTCAGTGGGGAGCCTGCTTCTCCCTCTGCCTGCCGCTCCCCCTGCTTCTGCACTTTCTCTCTTTCTGGCAAATAAATAAATAAAATCTTTGAAAAAAAAAAAGAAATTTTAACTGTGGTCTATTGACTAGGCTCAGGTCTTCAGCAATATGCTCATATGTGCCACACACCTTCAACTTCATTTATCTTCATGACTGTCAAACTCATCTCATTTTCTTCAAAATGTTTCAGCACATGATATTCCCTCTGCTTAGAGTAATGTTCTGGACACCCTTTTTCTTTTTCCACCATCTATTTTTCCCACTAGACTAAGAATACCATAGATTTAGAAATGTCTTTCACATTTGTATCAGAATTTAGCGTAGTATTGAACACAGATGAAGTATTCTCAACAACTTTTTTTTTTTAAACACAAATAGCATCCTTTCACCTCTGGAGCTGATGAATACTCTAGTGAACAATGAGTAACAAATATCTATTTGGATGTTTCTAATTACATTCAGCTGTGTTCAGTCATTCAGGAAGAATTATTTCATAAAAAAAAAAATAATACTGATGGTGCTAAATGGGCCCATCTGTATTCTGGACTTTGTATATTAGCTACTTCTGACCTTAGTTATAAAATGGAATTCCACTTTGGGATAGCTCTGTATGAGTCAGGGTTCTCCAAAGAAACAGAACCAATGGGATATGTGCATACCAATAATAACAGATTTACTTTCAGGAATTGGCTCATATGATTGTATGGGTTGGAGTTGGGCCCCTGGAAACTCTGGCAAGAGTTAACGTTGCAGTCTTGAGTCAAAAATCCATAGGGCAATCCAGGAGACTGGAAACTCAGGCAGGATTCCTATGTTATGGTTTTGAGGCAAAATTCTGTCTTCTCTGAGAAAACTCAACTTTGCTCTTAAGGTTTTCAACTGATTGGATGAAACACACATTATAGAGTGTAATCTCCTTTGTTTGAAATCTACTGATTGTAGATGTTAATCACATCTACAAAACAACTTCACAGAAATATCTAGATGGGTATTTGACCAATAACCAGACACCACAGTCTAGCCAAGTTGATATTTAAAATTTAACCACCACAAACATCACAAATAATAGGAAAAATCAGCACTTCAACAATAGTGCAGTCATGAAGCTTGCAGAATATCTATCTTTGCATTGTATAAGCCCTCACTAACTCTAAGTGGAGATGGTTGAAGATGTTTTGAGGTTTCATTAAAACCCCTGCCCATAGCAACCCACCAGTACTGATGATTATGTGTGAATATGCCATACTCTGAGCTATAAGAAACTTGGTAAATCTTGGCCACCAGTCTCTGTCTACAAACAGCTCCAGAGAGTACTTAGAAGTCACACTATCTTCAGAGCCTTAGTATTTGCTTAAGGGCATGAGGTGTGAATGGAGAGATACTGGATGCTTTTTCTATATCAAAATAATTGAGAAAGACAGGTAATTGCTAAAATTGATGTCTGAAATGAGAAAGTAGGAAACTCTGGAACCTTTTGAGAACTCTAACTACATTAAGGAAGTTTTTGCCTGGAATTGCCTGTAAAATTAATATAGATTTTCAAGTATTCTTGATCTTTAGAAAAGTAGTTGTCATTGTTGAGTTATTCCCCAAACCGAAGGGTCTGGTATATTTCTAATTCTGTTTTCAATTTCAAACACAATGCTTAGGGCATAAGCATAGCACTTAAGCTGTGATTTCTTGTGAACAAATCCTGGATTTGCCACATAGAAGACACTCATGATGATGCATGATCTGCTTTTAAGAAATGCAATATGATTTACAAAAAAAAGTCATTCTTTATATGCAGAAAACTCAGGTTGAATGTGCTCTACTACTGCTCACCTTCTGCATACCTACTTTAAAAACAAGCCTAAGTGATAGGTCATAGTGTAATCGTTCAACTTGATAAGCCTATTTCACACAATTCTTTCGTTATCAAAACCTAAATGGATGTGCTGTAATAGCTGAAATCTGTACAAGCATAAGTTATAGATTTTTATGGAAGTATTCATTAAACAAAAATTTCCAGAAAACTCTACATATATGTTGATATAAGTAAGACTTAAGGATTAGCATAAGATCACAACAAAAGTTTATAAAGTAATTGGCACAAATATAGTTATAAAGGTAATTGCAGAACTTCTTACCCGTCTTAACTGAGTTACTCTGACTTGAATTTAATTCTTATTTAGAAAACATTTGATATCTCAATTCAAACTAGTATTTTTTACTGAGAAAACCAATATCGTAAGGCAAACGTGATAGTAACATGCAACAGCAGTTTCTCTTCACTGCCATGCAGAAATGACTACTCCAAAGTCAATAGCTGTTTGACATTCTCAGTAGCATCTCCATGCTGGCAGATTTGAACTTACTGAATGTCTGTTTTTAGTATACTTGTAGGAGGAAACCTCTTTTTTTTAGAGTTATCTGTTTTGTTTATCTTCGATATGGAATGAAAACAACATATGGGTTCTAGCAAACAGTTGATGGACTTTTTTTTTTTTTCAAAATGTTTTAAATGAACTATTTTTATTCACAGGGTCAGTTCAAATTTCATAAAAGAGATCATTATCAGGTCTCAGCCAAAAGCACAGGTTTTAAACTTGATGACACACTCTGCCCCTCTCATTTTTCAAGAAGGTGGGGAAAAAACTATTGGTAGTTTCATCAGAAGATCCAACTTAAAGAACCCTCCACTTTTTGCTTACTGCAGTGATTTGGATATCAAGTTTAGCTCAGAATATTGCATGAATAAAAAACATCTTATTGTAGGACTAGTTATTATTTGACTTTTATTTTATGACTACCCTTGGAAGCTCTCAGTGGTGCCTTCAGTTACTCAGTCTTATTTTTATTTTTTTTCTTCAAGAATAAATTACCAGGAAGAGTGGCCCTTTTTTCTCTTTTAGCATGGATACTTTTTCTTGCTTTTTTCTTGGAAGGCAGGATAATCAAGACTTAGTGTGCATATTTCCTCTGAATTCCCTTTATGTACATTTTTAATCTTGCAGTGAAAATGAACTATACATGCATAACACTGAGTCTGGCTTATTTTTTTTTCTTTTATTTATTTATTTTTTTGCAATTTCAAATTACCAATTTGAATTACACATGTTGAGCTTGCTAGCATTGCCCAGTTGCCTCAGGGAGTTATTGTTGAAAGACAATTTAAAACATTTGACTTTGAAGAGTCATAGCCTCTTAAGATAGAAAATATTTTATATATTGAAATCTTTTTGAATTTTAGAGTACTATAGCAACACTTCTAAGACCAAGCTTTCTTAAAACCATGATGATGTTTGACTCATGAAATACTATTTGTTGTGTATGATTTGTATGGAGAAAACAGATTATTTCTTTTTCTTTTTTTTTTTTTTTGTGTGTGTGTACTTCTTAATCTGTTTCTTAAGGTATTATGCTAATTATAACACTACTCTTCACATTCAGAATCCGAATTGCTCATTTTCAAGTTTTCCTTTTTTCAAATTGTAATCTGTTAATTACTTGTTTAATGGAGTGTGTAATTACCTACTTTAAGTTAGGAAACTGTTTCCATTTCAAAGAGAGAAACCTATTTTAGAAATGAAAGAATATAAATGCAATCCTTTTGATACAGAATATAACTCTTTACTTCCCTTAATGGTTCTAAGTGAGAAAATGAGATTGAAAAACAACTCATTATATTTTCTCTTTATGTCTTTGTGCATACCACATCAAACATAGGTGAAATTCATGACAAAGGTAACAGGTTGTCATTTAGCTACACTTGGCAGAATAATTTTACTCTCCATTCATGCCATGTAAATGACTAATCACAGCAGTAGAAGGAAAACCAAGTCATTAATGTGATACATTTTTGAAAGTGTTTTTCTTTTCTCAAATACTTAGCCAAAGGAGCAAACTGAGTCATAAAAGAGATTAAGTGAGGGAACAAGATATAAGAGAAGTAGAATAATTTAGGAAATACAACAGTAATAAATAATGTTAATTAAGTTCTGGGCTTTACATAGCTTATGTGGTTTACATGAATGATTTAATTTTTTTCTAAGCAACGGCAAGTATAAGGAATAGCTAGAATGGCTTTATGTAACCTCTGAGGAAACTGAGCCTTATAGATATTAAGTAAAATTGGCTATTATTACTGGAACAGCAGTATAGTCTTCATACTCTAAGCCATTGCTTCCAAACAGATTGTTAGCTACTATAATGGAAATAACTGGGAATTTCCATTGATAGCCACTTTAGCTCTCTCGGTTATTGTTTTCATGGAATATCTTTTTTTCATCTATTTACATTCAATCTATTGATAGATCAATAGGGAATGAAAGATAAAAAACTTGTTCATATGTTGATAATGAACATTTATTTGCTTTATGGTTTATAACGTTGGGAGCTGGAAATTGATCAGAAGAGCTCGTGATAAAAAAATCTCCATATCACATGGGAAAAGAAGCAACACCAGGGCTCATCTTGCTGAAAATGTTTATAATACAAAAATATGTAATACTGGGACCTATATGAATGCCTTGAAAAACTAGTGGCTAAATGGAGTTATTTCAGCAAAAGTGGCAATTAAGGAACTTCAAAATTTCTGTTTCCATGAAAGCAAGAAAAAAGCCCCACATCGAGCTTCCTGCTCAGCCAGGAGTCTGCTTCTCCCTCTCCTTCTGCCACTCTGCCCACCCTCCGGTTCTTGTTCTTGCTTTCTCTCTCACTTTCAAATAAATAAATAAAATGTTAAGAGAAAGAAAGGAAGAAGAAAGAAAGAAAGAAAGAGAAAGAAAGAAAGAAAGAAAGAAAGAAAGAAAGAAAGAAAGAAAGAAAGAAAGAAAGAAAGAAAGAAAGAAACCATGAAATCCAGGAGACAGTAAGAAGCCATATTCAAAGTGTTGAAAGAAAAACAGTCAACTAAGAATTCTATATCCAATAAAGTGATCCTTCAGAAATGAAGAAGAAATTAAGCATTCTAAGATAAATAAATACTCAAAGACTTAGTCACTAGCAAACCAGCTATAAAGAAATATTAAAGGGAATCCTTCAAGCTGAAAGGAAAGGATACTAGATGGTAACCCCATCATCTGAAGAAAGAACAAACTCCAGTAAAGGTAACTGCATAGGTAAATGTAAAAGACAGTGTAAAAAACATATTTTTTCTGTAATCTTTTTTTTCTTCTATCTGAGACAACTACTTAAAAGACAACTGCATAATGTAGTAATTATATATTATGTTGATGGTATAAAATGAATAAAGATATAATTTGTACAAAAAAAAAAAAAAGAACGAAGGAGAGAGAAGATAATGGATCCCTTACAAGGTCAAAGTTTTTATACACTGTTGAACTTAAGTTGGTATTATTCTGGACTAGATTTTTATAAATTACATGAACTATAAATTTTATAAAGAAATAACTAAAAATTATAGTAAGATACATGACAGGGAAATAAAATGTTATGCTAGAAAGTATCTATTTAACACAAAATAAGGCAAAATGCAGGAATAGAAGAACAAAAGAATATGATACATACATACACCACTCACACACTTATCCAATAGCACGTGGCAGATATAAATCCTACCTTATCAATAATTATGTTAAATGTAGATGGATTAAAACTTTCATTAAAAGTCGAATTTTGGGAGTATGGATTAGAAACAAAAGAATAAAACATGATAGAAATACATGCTGTCTATAAGTGATACACTTTATATTCAAAGACAAATAGATTGAATGTAAATAGATGAAAAAAAGATATTCCATGAAAACAATAACCAAAAGAGAGCTAAAGTGGCTATATCAATATAAGGCAAATAGACTTTGAGACAAAATTTGTTACCAGAGGAAAAAAAATATTTTATATCAATAAAAGAGTCAATGCAACCTCTTTGACCTCAGCCGCAGCAACTTCTTCCTAGAAACATTGCCAAAGGCAAGGGAAGCAAGGGCAAAAATGAACTATTGGGACTTCATCAAGCTAAAAAGCTTTTGCACAGCAAAGGAAACAGTCGACAAAACCAAAAGACAGCTGACAGAATGGGAGAAGATATTTGCAAATGACATATCAGATAAAGGGCTAGTATCCAAAATCTATACAGAATTTATTAAAGTCAACATCCAAGGAGCAAATAATCCAATCAAGAAATGGGCAGAAGACATGAACAGAGATTTCTGCAAAGAAGACATTCAAATGGCCAACAGACACATGAAAAAGTGCTTAACATCACTCGGCATCAGGGAAATCCAAATTAAAACCTCAGTGAGATACCACCTCACACCAGTCAGAATGGCTAAAATTAACAAGTCAGGAAACAACAGATGTTGGCGAAGATGCAGGGAAAGGGGAACCCTCCTACACTGTTGGTGGGAATGGAAGCTGGTGCAGCCACTCTGGAAAACAGTATGGAGGTTCCTCAAAAAGTTGAAAATAGAGCTACCCTACGACCCAGCAATTGCTTTATGGGGTATTTACACCAAAGATACAAATGTAGGGATCTGAAGGGGTACATGAACCCCGATGTTTATAGCAACAATGTCCACAATAGCTAAACTATGGAAAGAGTCAAGATGTCCATTGACAGATGAATGGATAAAGAAGATGTGGTATATATATACAATGGAATATTATGCAGCCATCAAAAGGAATGAAATCTTGCCATTTGCAAAGACGTGGATGGAACTGGAGGGTATTATGCTGAGTGAAATAAGTCAATCAGAGAAAGACATGTATCATATGATCTCACTGATATGAGGAATTCTTAATCTCAGGAAACAAACTGAGGAGTGCTGGAGTGGTGGGGAGTGGGAGGGATGGAGTGGTGGAGTGATAGACATTGGGGAGGGTATGTGTTATGGTGAGTGCTGTGAATTGTGTAAGACTGTTGAATCACAGACCTGTACCTCTGAAACAAATAATACATTATTTGTTAAAAAAAAAGAAGATGATAGTAGGAAGGGAAAAATGAAGGGGGGGAATCGGAGGAAGAGACGAACCATGAGTCCATAAAACAAGTCTCTATAAATTTAAAAGGATTGAAATTACACAAAGTATTTTCTCAAACTTCAGTGGAATGAAATTAAAAATCAATAAAAGACATTGGGGAAATTTATAAATACGTAGAGATCAAGCAACACAATCTTAAGTAACCAATGGGTCAAAAAAGAAATCACTAGAAAAATTAGAAAGTATTTTTTGATGTATGAAAGTGAAGGCACAACAAACTGAAATGTATGAGCTGTAGCAAAATCAATTCTCAGTAGAAAATTTACAGCTGTAAATGCCTACATAAAAAAAAAAGAGGTTCTCAAGTCAATAATCTAACTTTCCACCTTAAGAAACTAGAATCAGCAGACCAAACTAACCTAAAGCAAACAAGAAGGAAATTGTAAACAGTGGAGTGGAAATAAATGAAATAGCAAATATAAAACAAATAGAAAAAAATCAACATAATTTGGTTCTCTGAAAAGATCAACAAAATTAAATAATCTTTAGCTAAACTAATCATTAAGAAAGAGAGAAGGCTGGGGTGCCTGGGTGGCTCAGTAGGTTAAGCATCTAACTTGGGCTCAGGTTATGATCTCAGGCTCCTGAGATTGAGCCCCGCATTGGGCTCAGTGCTCATCAGGGAATCTGCTTTTCCCTCTGCCCCTCCCCCTGCTCATGCTCTCTCTCTGTCTCTCAAATAAATAATATCTTTTTAAAAATTTTTTTAAAAGAGAGAGGGCTAACATGAAAGAAAGAGCATTACTACTAATGTTATAGAAATAAACAGACTTATAAGGGAATACTATGATCAATTGTATGCCAACAAATTAGATGACCTAAAGGAAATGGACAGATTTCTAGAAAGATGGAAACTACCATAACTAATTCTACGAGAAATGGATAAATACGAAAGACCTATAACAAATAAGGAAATTGACTCAAAAATTAGAAAAGGTTCCACAAAGAAAAAGCACAGGACCAGATGGCTTCATTGTTATATTCTACCAAACATTTTAAGAAGAATGAACATCAATCTTTCACAAACAATAGAAGAGGAGGGAACACTTCCCAACTCATTCTATGAGGCCAATTTTACTTAACACAAAAACCAGATAAAGAATTCACAAGACAGCTACAGAGCAATATCCCTTATTAATACACATGCAAAATTCTCAACATTCTCAACAAAATACTAGCAAAACAAATCCAGTAACATGAAAAGTATTGCAAACCATGACCAAGTGAGATTTATTGTATTAAGGCAAAGCTGGTTGAAATATATGAAGATCTGGGGCGCCTGGGTGGCTCAGTTGGTTGGGCGACTGCCTTCGGCTCAGGTCATGATCCTGGAGTCCCGGGATCGAGTCCCGCGTCGGGCTCCCTGCTCGGCAGGGAGTCTGCTTCTCCCTCTGACCCTCCTCCCTCTCATGCTCTCTGTCTCTCATTCTCTCTCTCGCAAATAAATAAAATCTTAAAAAAAAAAAAAAAATTAAAAAAAAAAGAAATATATGAAGATCTATGTAATACATTATATTAATACAATAAAGGAAATATATTTGATTATGCCAACAGGTGCATAAAAATCATTTGACAGTATATTATATCTTTTAATGATAAAGACACTTAAACTCAGAAGAAAGGAGAATTTCCTTACCCAATAAAAGGCATCTACAGAAAACAGTTAATATTGAATAATTGACTGTTTTCCTCTGTAAGATCAAGAGTTAAAAGGCATCCAGATTAGAAAAGAAGAGCTAAAATTATTTCTATTTGAAGATGCCATGATCTTGTATATAAAAAATTGTAAGGGGTACATTAAAAAATAGAGCTACTAAATGAGATCAGCAAGGTTCACGATACGAGATCAATATAGAAAAAGCAATTGCTTTTTACACTAGCAATGAACAATTTGAAAATTAAATTAAGAAAACTTTTCAACATATAATATTGTCAAAAAGAATAAAATACTTAGGAAATCTATTTATACATTTATTTATTTAAATTCAATTAATTAATTGAATACAATTGAATACAACTGTATTCAATTAATTGGATTAATTAATACATATAATGTATTATTAGTTTCAGAGGTAGAGAGAGATCAGTGATTCATCAGTCTTATATAATACCCAGTGCACATTACATCCTGTGCCCTCCTTAATGTCCATCATCCAGTTACCCCATCTTCCTACCCCCTCCCCTCCAGCAACCCTCAGTTTGTTTCCTAAGACTAAGAGTCTCTTATGGCTTGTCTCCTTCTCTGATTTCATCTTGTTTCATTTTTTTCCTCTCCTCCCCTATGATCCTGTTTTGTTTCTTAAATTCTACATATCAGTGAGATCATATGATAATTGTCTTTCTCTGATTGACTTATTTTGCCTAGAATACCCTCTGGTTCCATCCATGTCATTGCAAATGGCAAGATTTCATTTTGATGGCTGTGTAGTATTCCTCTGCATGTGTGTGTGTGCGTGTGTGTATACATACCACATCTTCTTTATCCATTCCTATGTTGATAGACATGTGGGCTCTTTCAACAGTTTAGCTATTGTGGACAATGCTGCTATAAACATTGGGGTGCAGGTACCCCTTTGGATCCCTACATTTGTGTTTTTTGGGTAAATACCTAGTAGTACAATTGCTGGGTCATAGGGTAGCTCTCTTTTCAACTTTTAGAGGAACATCTGTACTATTTTCCAGAGTGGCTACACCAGCTTGCTTTCCCACCCACAGTGTAGGAGGGTTCCCCTTTCTCTGCATCCCCGCCAACATCTGTCATTTCCTGACTTGTTAATTTGAGCCATTCTGACTGGTGTGAGGTGGTATCTCATTGAGGTTTTGATTTGGATTTCCCTGATGCTGAGCGATGTTGAGCACTTTTTCATGTGTCTGTTGGCCATTTGGATGTCTTCTTTGGAGAAATGTCTATTCATGTCTTCTGCCCATTTCTTGATTGGATTATTTGTTCTTTGGGTGTTGGATTTGATAAGTTCTTTATAGATTTTGGATACTAGCCCTTTATCTGATAAGGCATTTGCAAATATCTTCTCCCATTCTGTCAGTTGTCTTTTGGTTTTGTTGACTTTTGTTGACTTTTTCCTTTGCTGTGCAGAAGCTTTTTATCTTGATGAAGTCTCAATAGTTCATTTTTGCCCTTGTTTCCCATGCCTTTGAAGACGTGTTTAGCAACAAGTTGCTGTGGCCAAGGTCAGAGAGGTTGCTGCCTGTGTTCTCCTCAAGGATTTTGATGGATTCCTGTCTCACATTTAGGTCTTTCATCCATTTTGAGTCTATTTTTGTGTATGGTGTAAAGAAATGGTCCAATTTCATTCTTCTGCATGTGGCTGTCCAATTTTCCCAACACCATTTGTTGAAGAGACTGTCTTTTTTCCATTGGACATTCTTTCCTGCTTTGTCAAAGATTAGTTGACCGTAGATTTGAGGGTCCATTTCTGGGCTCTCTATTCTCTTCCATTGATCTATGTGTCTGTCTTTGTGACAGTACCATATTGTCTTGATAATTACAGCTTTGTAATAGAGCTTGAAGTACAGGATTGTGATGCCAACCAGCTTTGGTTTTCTTTTTCAGCATTCCTTTGGCTATTTGGGGTCTTTTCTGGTTCCATACAAATTTTAGGATTATTTGTTCCAGCTCTGTGAAAAAGTTGATGGTATTCTGACTGGGATTACATTGAATGTATAGATTGTTCTAAGTAGCATAAATATTTTAACTATATTTGTTCTTCCATTCCATGAGCATAGAATGTTTTTCCATCTGGTTTTAGGATCAAGGTAATGCTGGCCTCATAGAAAGAGTTTGGAAGTTTTCTTTCCATTTCTATTTTTTGAAACAGCTTCAGAAGAATAGGTATTAATTCTTGTTTAAATGTTTGGTAGAATTTCCCTGGGAAGCCATCCAGCTCTGGACTCTTGTTTGTTGGGAAATTTTTGATTACTGCTTCAATTTCCTTGCTGGTTATGGGTCTGTTTAGGTTTTCTGTCTTCCTGTTTCAGTTTTGATAGTTTATACATCTCTAGGGATGTATCAATTTCTTCCAGATTTCCTAATTTGTTGGAATATAGTTGCTCATAATATGTTCTTACAATTGTTTGTATTTCTTGATGTTGGTTGTGATCTCTCCTGGTGGCAGGAATAAATTTTTAAAAAGGAGTGTAACACTTGTGCACTGAAACTACTAAACATCATTTTAAGATATTAATGAAGACCTAAATAAATAGAAATATTTTTCCTTTTTATGGATTGGAAGATTTAATATTGGAAGATTTAAGATTTAATATTGTTAAGATGGCAATACTTCCCTAATTCATCTACAGACTCAATGCAATCTCTACCAAATATCCTAGTTATCTTTTCCTAGCAGAAATTGGGTAGATTATACTACCTAAAATTAATACGGGAGTTGAACTCAAAATAGTAAAAACAGCTTGAAAAAAAACAAACTTGTAGTAATTATGCTGTCCAATCTCAAAAAGTTACTACAAAGCTATAGTAATCAAGACATTGTGGTACTGGCATAGGATAAACATATAGATCATAGAATTCATAGGCAATTGATCTTATAGGCACATGATTTTTGAAAAAAAATGCTAAAATTATTCAAAGGCAGAAGGTACAATCTCTTTTAAATAATGATGCTGGTACAACTAGGTGTCCATACGCAAAAGAATAAATTTGTATCCCTACCCCACACTATATACGAAAAAACATCTGAAAGAGGATCAAGTACCTAAATATAAGAGCTGAAAGTATACAATTCTTAGAAGAAAACAAGAGTAAATCCTCATGACTTTGGATTTGGCAAATGATTCTTAGATATGATACCAAAAGCATGAACAACAAAAGATAGATTGAACTTCATAAAGATTAAAAACTTTTGTGCATCAAAGGACACTATCTAGAAAGTGAAAAGAATCTATATTAAGGATAGAAAATATTTGTAAATCACATATCTAATAAAGATTTAGAATTCAAAATATATAAAAAGTTCCTAAAAACAACAAAAACCAAACCCCCAATTTAAAAAAAATGGACAACAAATATGAATAGATATTTCCCCAAGGAAAATAAACACACAGCCACTAAGCAAATGAAAAGATACTTTACATCCTTAGTCATTAGGGAAATGACAATCAAAAGTACAATGATATGTCACTTCATATCCACTAGGGTGGCTAAAATCAAAAGAATGGACAAAAACAAATGTTGGTAAGGATTTAGAAATACTGGAATCTTCATACATTGCTAGAGAAAAGAAAAATGGCATGGCCTTTTTATAAAATATGTTGACGGTTCTTTGTAAATATTAAACATGGGTTACCATATTACCCAGCAATTCCACTCCTAGAAATATACTCAAGAGAATTGGAAACACATATTCACCAATAACCTTGTATATAAATATCCATAATATATTCAGAATAGCTAAAAAGCAGAAATAAACCAAATGTCTATCAATTGGTGAATCCATAAACAAAACATGATACATTCATATAATGGAGTATTATCTGGCTATAAAAAAGGGATGAAGTATTGTTGCATACTATAACTTGGATAAACTTTGAAGACATTACGCTAAGTGAAAGAAGTCAGACATGAAAGGCTACAAATTTTAAAATTTCATGTATATGAAATATTCAGAATATACAAATGCATAGAAATAGAAAGTTGAGAAAGATTAGGGGATGGAGGGAATAGGGGGTGACTACAAATGGATATAAGATTTCTTTGTAGTGATGAAAAGCTCTGAAATTGGATAGAGATCATGGTATATGAATTAAATGTCAATTAAGAACCCCTCCCCTCAAACTAGCGGTTGATGCCTATTGCAGGAGGAATATTTTATTCCCTACCCCATTTCTGTGAAATTAGCCATTAAACACACTGAAATTTATGCTGTTTATCAATTGTTTCATGAGAAAATTAAAAGTTTTTTCCACTTGTATCCCTCATGATAGGATATATATTTTTTCCTCCAACTATATTGATTTGCTTTGCTTATTTGTTTGATCAGAATTTATTATTAGAATGATTTATGTCTTGTTTATGCAGATATAAGTTTAATAAAATAAAAGAGATGGAAATGTTCCTGCACAAAGTTTGTATAAGACAGGCCATCTCTTCCAATTACTGAATTAAAATATATTAGAAGTTGGAAATTATTTTGATTAGTAATTGGTAGTCACAAAGTCTCTTATAGGAAGAAAAGCGGCTTTTTTTTTCTCTTTTTAATGAATTTCTTTTGTTGTACCTAATCATATCTCCTGTTTTACACACTCCATTTTTGTTGGATATTTATAATGAACATTGTGTTCATTGAGGATCTCAATAACTTTCCACATTGTGGTTTGATTTATGTCAGATTATGAGGTACAGACACATGCTGTATTAAATAAATTATGTTTACCTTGATAATTTGTTCAGATACAATTCTATTATCTCTTCTATTTATATATCCGTTATTATGAACTTTCAAAATTTGATCTCATCTTTTCAATTCCTTCTCTTTTTATGCTATTGATTTTTATTTTTTCTACTCTTATTGCTGTATTTTCACATATAAAATTGTGGTATTCATTTCCTGAAACTCCATAGACGTAATTTTTTTTAAAAATGTTATTTTTTAAGGAATCAAGCAACCGGAATTATATTTCTGTAGTGGAAGTTTAAATATCTACTATGGCTAGAAAATGAAAACATTTGATCATATGAATTGATATTTGACAAATATCAACACCAGAATATCACTGAATGTTGTCTGATACTCCATTTGGTAGAAAGCAGAGATGTTTAATATACTGCCATGATATAGGAACTACTCAGTACCAAAAAGAGTTTTTCTTTTGCAAGGAGTAAGCAAGGCTAGAAGGAACTGATGTGGCAAGAGAATGAAGAGATGAAGTGATCAGATACTAGATTAGAGAATGTTTTATCCTGAGGCCCACCTATCGTCAGGATGGTGGTTAAGGAGGGGTGGTACGCAGGTTGAAGTTTCATCAAAGTTCAGGAACCTGGTGGAAATAAATATATTTAATTAAAGTTTGGCTAACAAGCATTTTGTTCTGACCGATTAGTAGGAACAAGCAGTTCGGCTAATTATGTATGAGACAAATAATGGGAATTTGGAGAATCTGTCTGGCCTTGTTATAGATAAACCAGGGAAACGTGTGAGTCTTATCCAAGTCATATGCAGAAGGGTGTTTCTTCAAAGTAAGAAGGTTGGGAGAATTTCTTAATCATTGCTATTTTCCAGGGGCACAAAGTTCAAGTAAAATTCAACATTGTCAGTCTACTACAGAATAAAAATACGTAACACATGGAAACACCAATATAATAATTTTTCCTATGAACCCCTTAATATTGTGAGTATATTGACTCCCAAGACTTTGCTTTCTTTGGTGACAGAAATTTCAATCCTCTCCCATTTGCCAGACTTAATGATTGTGGTCAAACTATGTCTTGGACTGAACGTTCCAGGTCTTGCATGATCTAAATACATATATAACTTAACAGGATTCTCTACCAGGAGGGAAATTTACCCAGCTCTTCTGCTTTTTAAAAATATTTTATTTACTTACTTGTCAGAGAGAGAGAGCACGAGTAGGGGAAGTAGTAGGCAGAGGGAGAAGCAGGCTCCCCACTGAGCAAGGAGCCCAATGTGGGACTTGATCCCAGGACCCTGGGATCATGACCTGAGCCCAAGGCAGACACTCAACCAACTAAGCAACCCACAAGTCCCTACCCAGATCTTTTAAATTAAATTTTTCATTTATTTGAAGTTTCCTGATCAATTTGTATAAGTCAACGTTACTCCCAAAACAGAAGCCATTTGGTAAAAGCAATTGAAGGTGTGGTTGACAAAAACACATCCCCCCAAATTTGTAAACACAACACTGCATTTATGTGCATATGTTTGGTTTTTGTAGGAACAGGCCCAAAGCTTTCAAAGATATTCAAAATATTTGATGATTCTCAACACATGTCTAGAATATGTCTTTGGGGGCGCCTGGGTGGCTCAGTCAGTTAAGTGTCTGCCTTTGGCTCAGGTCATGATCCCAGAGTCCTGGGATCAAGCCCCACATCAGGCTCCTTGCTCAGCGGGGAGCCTGCTTCTCTCTCTCCCTCTGCTGCTCCCCCTGCTTGTGCTCTCTCTCTCTGTCAAATAAATAAATAAAAAATCTTAAAAAAAAAAAAAAAGAATATGTCTTTGGCCTTATACATACCATGCCAATATGAGTATTTCAGTTTGTGGGATAATTATACTTTTTATTATACGCAAACAATGAGTCATGGAACACTACATCAAAAACTAATGATGTAATGTATGGTGATTAACATAACATAATAATAATTAAAAAAAGAAAATTAAATATGTGACATTTCAGTATTGTATACATCAGTCTCATAAATTTAGTTAACCCAAGCCCATCCCTGAAAATGTGACCATACTTTCAGTTTATCAACAAAAAGCAAGTTGATATACTTGAAAGACTGAGTACAAAGACTTTTTGCTAAAGTCACCAAAGCAATAAATCCCCTTGGGACTAAAATTACCAGTATCTATAGACCCCCTAAAACATCACGCTTATTGAACACAAGTATTCTGTTATTTGGATTTCTATAGTCTCTGTCATCATAAAAGTGAATCCAGTGCACTTACTATGGCAACAATTTGCACAGGAAGATCATCTGGGGGAAAAGAGCTGCAATTGCATATCATAAATGGAAATTATTAATTGCCAAAGTGAAGCTTCACTTTCATAATTAATTGCAACAAGATGGTTGGGAATAGATCAACATTGACGTGTATATATACATTTCCATGTATAAATACAGCATTTGCAATGGTTTCACTGTATGGGACATTTACATAATTTTTTTAAAGTAAATATTGTTGGTTTAAGATGTTTATAGCTATGTGATTTCTTCATAAACTGAAACATCTGTGCCTGAGCCATCACCATACTGCATTCAGAGAGTAATCAAAACTAGTTCCCATGCATTGAAGAAAGGATTTCTGAATCAATGGAAATTAAGAATGGCTGCTATGGTAAAGGAACTGCTGTTTGGGTTAAATATTTTGCATTTATGTAGATAGAGAACTGGTCTCCTGAGTTTAAAAGTAAACCACAATTTTTAGCTTGAATTTTAATTAGTAAGTGAAGATTTAGACTAGATAACATCCATATATATATATATATATATATATATATATATTCTATATATATACACTCCATATATATTCCATATATATATATATTCTTTTATACACATTTCACAAATGAGCTAATTTGAATATATTGACTTTATATGACTTACATATTTCATATATGATGTGGTGACATTGTTATGGATGTGTAAGTATTTGGGTTACAAATAAATTCACACTATAATCTCAGAAGCTAAAAAATGTGTTAAAGCCTAATTCCAGAATAAATGGAGAAATAGTTACTAGGCTTTTAATTTTTTTTTATTTAATAAGTTCCACGTACTACAGTTTGTAAATTTAAGGTATACCTTGTATTACCTTGATACATTTGTGTATTGTAATATGATTGCTACTGGAGCAATGTTTATATTATATCACAATAGTGTAGAATTATTTACTACTTTCATTATACTGTGCATTAGATCTGTATGGCTTTTTTTACCACGTGTTATAAGTTTTTGTCCCTAAACACCATCAGTCTTGCCTCTTGTCTCCCCATGCCTTGGTAACTACCATTTTATCTTCTGGTTTTATTCTCTGGTATTTTTTAGAGGTTTGACCTTTTGTTTTGTTTTGTTTTTTTTAGATCCCACATATAAGTAATATCGTATAGTACTTGCCTTTCTATGACTTTTCTAACATAGCATGTGTTCAAGGTCCATCCATATTGTTGCAAATAGGAGGATATCTTCTTTTCTCATGGCTGAATAATATTTCATTGTGTATATATAGCACATCTTTTTTATCCATTCATCTATTGATGAGCATTTGGGTTGTTTCCATATCTTGGCTATTGTGAATAATACTGTGATAAACATGAATGTGCATATAACCCATCAAAATCCTCTATTCATTTCCTTTGTATATATTACCAGGAGTGGAATTGCCAGATTGTATGGTAGATCTATTTTCAATTTTTTGAGGAACCTCCATATTGTTATCCATAATGGTTTGACTAATTTATATTCCCATCACAGTATATAAGGGTTCCCTTTCACCACATCCTCACCAGCAACTGCTATCTCTTGTCTTCTAAAAGTTGTGAGGTGATATCTCATTGTGGTTTTGATTTTCATTTCCCTGATTACTAGTGATGTCTAGCATCTTTTATGTGCCTGTTGGCCATTTTGATATCCTGTTTGGAAAAATATCTATTTGGTTCTTCCTGTTTTTTAGTTGGAATGCTTTTGTTGTTGTTGTTACCAAGTAATATTGGTTCTTTGTATATTTTGGATATTAACGCTTTATCAGATATATGGTTTGCAAAATTTTTCTCCCATTCTGTTGGCTCTCTTCATTTTGTTAATTGTTTGTTTTGCTGTGCTTTTGAGTTAGATATAGTTCCATTTGTCGACTTTTGCTTTTGTTATTTGTGGTTTTTGATATCATATCTAAAAAATCATTGCCAAGACCAATATCAATGAATTTCTTCCCTAGTTTTCTTCTAGGAGTTTCATGGTATCAGGTGTTATGTTTAAATCATTTTGATTCATTTGAGTTAATTTTTGTGAGTGGTATGAGATAGGTGTCTGAATTCTTTGCTCTGCATGTGTTTCTCGAGTTTTCCCAGCACTTTTTTTTTCTTTTTTAAGATACTACCTTTCTTCCACTGGGTTCTTGGCTCCCTTGTTGAATATTAGTTCATCATAAATGCCAGGATTTAGTTCTGGGCTTGCTATTCTGTTTCATTTGTCTATGTGTCTTTTTTTGTATCATTATCATTCTGTTTCTATTACTATGACTTTGTAGTGTAGTTTGAAATCAGGAAGTGTGATATGTCTCACTTTGTTCTTTTTTCTTGGAATTGCTTTGGCTATTCTGGGTCTTTTGTGGTTCACACAAATTATAGGATTGTTTCTTCTATTTCTATGAATACTGTCTTTAGTATTTTGATAGGGGTTGCATTGACTCTGTGGATGACTTTGAGTAGTATGGCCATTTTAACATTATTTATTCTTCTGCTTCATGAACATAGTATGTCTTTCCATTCACAGTGTTCTATTTTAAAATTAAATGTTTATGATGCACACAGGTAACCGGCCATGCAATGAATTAGGAAAGTCCTTTTGTCAATCTTGTTTTTGGGGTGGAAGAGAATGTTACTATTAATAAAACTGCTGATAAAAATTGGAGAGTAAATAAAATAGGGGATAGGAGAAAAAGCTACACATGACACAAGTTTAATATAAGAGAAAAGTGAACTTGTCCCTATTCTTTAGAGAAAAAAAATGTTCTTACAAAATACACAAAGATATGGGAAATGAAATTAAGGAACTACTAGTTTATTTGATGACCTGGCCTTTGAGACCAAGGGCAATTAAAGTTATTTTGTAGACTAAGATTATAAAATACTGGACAAGTCTGTGATTTAACAAAGTTTTATTCTCAAAATTGAATAATAATTAAATGAAGAATTATTAATTTTGTATGCAGAAAGAAACCCATATTGATGAACAAATATGCATACTTAAGCCCACACACTGATGTAAAAACAAGCAATAAATTAAGGTTTCCATATATTACCCAACCTCTTACTTTATGTTGGCTAATTTGTGAGTAGCTTGTTGAAAAACGATTTAAAGATTGTTTGATATTCATGTATGCATATGTATGCATTAATTTATTTAAATTTTGCAGATTAGTAGGTTGAAATATTATGAATCTCTTAAAATTTTTTTGTTAGAGAAATAAAAATAAAGTAATAGTTACCTAAAAAGCTTGTTCCTCAAATATCATCTGAAAGTTTTCTGAAGAGATTAGACTGTCTTAGAATGATCATGAGATAAAATTCCTGATCATGAGACAAAAATCAGAAACTGATTTTAAAGAGGTATTTATAAAAATTATATTTGGGTAATTTCAAGTTTTTGATAGCTCCACAGATATAAAGTGAATGTTAATTAACACAGATAAATGTAAGATTTATGCAAATGACATAAGAATCTGCATCTTTATGCTCTTGACCCAATAAACTAGACTAAGATGAAAAGTCATTCCTAGAGATTTACCTGAAGACTAAAAAAGCAGGCTTCTTAGACTTTTTACAACCTTCACCCACTCCCCTCCCCACATCTTGGAAAGCAGATTTCAGGGAACCCTAAACAGCCATTGATCTTAGTGGCTGAGATTCTGGCTACATTTTCAAAAGGGATTTAAAAGTTTATAAGATATCTATATAGTATCCTACAGAGAATCTCCATACACTTAAATACATTTGTAAAATACCCTAAAATTACTAAGAGGAGAGTCATCAAAGTTTTTAGTAGAAAGCTGAAGGTATGGAGCACTGGGTGTTAAAAAAAAAAAAAGAAAGAAAGAAAGAAAGAGAGAAAGAAAGAAAGAAAGAGAACTATCATACCAAAAATAAATAAATAAATAAATAAATAAATAAATAAATAAATAAATAAAATTAAAAGGGAATAACCAAGATGAATAACATTTATATAAGATTCTACTTTATTATTATATTTTTAATATTCTACTTTAAAGGACATGTTATCTATAGGGTCTTTGTAGAATTATTTTACATTATACGTTTAAATAAATCAGCATATATGGATACATATATACATAGAGATAGAGATTTCTGAATGAAAGTATTCCAGAACATTTTAAATCTGGGTGATACTGAAGTGATAAGAACATTGTTACAGGGCGCCTGGGTGGCTCAGTCGTTAAGTGTCTGCCTTCGGCTCAGGTCATGATCCCAGGGTCCTGGGATCGAGTCCCACATCGGGCTCCCTGCTCGGCGGGAAGCCTGCTTCTCCCTCTCCCACTCCCCCTGCTTGTGTTCCCTCTCTCACTATCTCTCTCTCTGTCAAATAAATAAATAAAATCTTTAAAAAAAAAAAAAAAAACTACATTGTTACATACTAAATTGTGTCCCCCAAAACTCAAATGCTAAAGTTCTAAACCCCAATACTTCAGAATGTGACTGTATGTGGAGATAGGCCTTTGAAGAGGTTAAGGGACATCATATGGGTTGGCCTGAACCCAATCAGATTGGTGTCCGTACGAAAAGAGAAGATTGGGGGCGCCTGGGTGGCTCAGTCGTTAAGCGTCTGCCTTCGGCTCAGGTCATGATCTCCAGGTCCTGGGATCGAGCCCCGCATCAGGCTCCCTGCTCAGCAGGGGTCTGCTTCTCCCTCTCCCTCTGCCTCTCCCCACTGCTCCTACTCTCTCTCTCTCTCTGTATCTCTCTGTCTTAAATGAATAAATTTAAAAAAAAAAATTCTATAAAAAAAAAGAAAAGAGAAGATTGGGACATAGATGAGATACCTATGATGTCTACACATAGGGAAAAGGTCATGTGAGGACACAGAAAGAAGGCAACCATCTGCCAGCCAAAAAGAGAGGCTTCAGCTGAAACCAAACCTGCTGATACCTTGATCTTGGACTTTTAGCTTTCAGAACTGTGAGCCAAGAAACTTCTGTTGTTTTAGCCATCCAGTCTGTGGTATTTTGTTATGGCAGCCCAGCAAATTAATTCAGATTGCTACTTCCATGTTAGAATGTTTGTAAAGGGGTCCCTGAAACCCTTTCATGAGGTCTACTGGATCATAATGATACTAAAACATTATTTGTATTTCCCCTCCTCTATTGATAATTTTGCCATAATGTAAAAATCAACCAGGGGTAAGACCTCTGGCACCTTAGCATCAATCAAGGCGGTGGCACCAACTGTAATAGTTACCGTCGTATTTTTCAGCTCCACACTCAGGAAAAAGCACGATGAAGCAGTGACAACTGTTAGTTTTATTAAATCTTTGTAATATTTGGTGTGACAAAATGGAAAATTTGCATAAAACATTTCTGTTGCATACCAAAGTATGACAATTATCCCCAGGCAATCATTGAAAATCAATGGCAATCATTTGAATTGTAGCTGAAGCAGTAGGTGCTTGTTGTTATTTTCATGGAATATCATTTGTATTTGAAAGAATGACTGACAGATTATTTTATTTAGAATTGGGTATTTGACAAACATTTTCTCAAAATTAAATGATGTGAGTCTGTCACTTCATGTCAAATGACTATAAGTGGATTTGCCAATACCAAAATGTGAATGTTCGGAATGAAAATTAGAATTTTGGAAAACTTGAACACCTCTATGAGTTTGACAACTTCTCCATTCTTAAGAACATTTCTGATGACGGGCGCCTGGGTGGCTCAGTCGTTAAGCGTCTGCCTTCGGCTCAGGTCATGATCCCAGTGTCCTGGGATCGAGAGCCCCACATCGGGCTCCCTGCTCAGCGGGAAGCCTGCTTCTCCCTCTCCACTCCCCCTGCTTGTGTTCCCTCTCTCACTGTCTCTCTCTCTCTGTTGAAAAATAAATAAAATCTTTAAAAAAAAAAAAAGAACATTTCTGATGAGATGGGAGGTGGTATTTATAAATAATATTTTTATATTATAAAATGAAATGTATAATAATTTATAGTATTTTAATCACTCAGTGAACCAATGCCTTCTAAATGACCAGTGCATAATATCACAAAATCATGCAAGGGTAAAAACATACTTTCACAGTGCTTGGTAAGTCCATAGGATTTCAATATAACAGAGTATGAAAAGTTTATTTACATTGTTTCAGATTCCATATTGCAAATGAACTTTAAAGAAGTCACCATTTCACGAGTTTTGATGTAGTATAAAAGATGAATATCAACAATTTTCTGAAAGGCAATTAAAACACCCATTTCTTTTCCAACTCTTTGTATGAACCTGAGTTTTCTCTACATACTTTAATGAAAACAACGTATTGTAATACATCAAAAGCAGACACAGATAAGAGAATTCAACTGCTTTGTACTGAGTCAGATGTCAAAGAATTTTGCAAAGTTGTAAAACAATGTTTTTCTCGCTAATTTTTTAATTTTGAAAAATAGCTATTTTTCTAAAACTTTGCTATTTGTGTTTAATGTAATAAGTTTATTACTCTTATTTTAACATAAATTAATATATATTTAAAATTTTAGTGGTAATTTCTAATACAGCATTATGCCCTACATAAGTTAAAGTCACTTGCATTTTTTCAATAATTTTTATTAGTGTAAAGGGTCTTGAGACCAAAGTTTGAGAACTGTTGAAGGTAATAATTCCATAGAAAGACACTTAGCCTATAGAGTTGAATATTTTAATACTTCTACTAACCCTTAGTCATATTTTAAGCAGTTATATTCTCTAATTCATTTCTTCATTTAGTCAACAAATACTGGCACTTTTCTAGATGATTGTGAAATAGCAGAGGGAAAGCAAACAAACAAACAAGAAATACCTTGCTTTCATTGAGCATATGCACTAGTAGGATAGACCTAAGTATATAAATAAACAAATATATAAAATAATATATTTTTATATTATAGATACACTCGTAAGTCAGTTATAAAGATCTTGATTTTAAAAGAAATCATTTCACACACCATATAAATTTTCAGCCACAAATATGAGAGTAGATTTCATCCACTCTTTATGATGGGTTAGCTTTTTATTTGAATCAGTCATTTTGGCCCATCTTTACATGAATATTTGGATGCAAACCAGAACTTTCAGTGACCAAAATGATGCAAAAAAATGACATTTAAACCTGAAATCTACTCCATATGGCCCACTTGGCTATTGAGTAGGCCTATTTTATTTCACAAGCACTCTGGACTTGGCCATTTTATCACACATTCTGTCTCTTCTAGGTCAAGGTGTTGCACAATATGGAGAACTTCGATTGCAATCTATTTGGACTGTGATATCTTTCCGGCTGAAGGAAAGAAATTAACTTTGTTTGATGATATGAGCTAAGTAGGGTCAGCTCTGCTCCATTTTATCTTCTTTGTGATTTTCCCACTCATCTCTTAAGCTATAATTCCCTTCCTTCCTTCCTTCCTTCTCTTTTGTGCACCACTAGTCTACCTCTCATCTCAAAGACTCAATACTTTCTCCATTAAGTCTTTGAAATTTGGGAGTATTTTATTTTTTTATTTTTTTAAAGATTTTATTTATTTGACAGAGAGAGAGAGATAGCGAAAGGAGAAACACAAGCAGCAGGAGTGGGAGAGGGAGAAGCAGGCTTCCTGCCAAGCAGGGAGCCCGATGCGGGACTTGATCCCAGGACCCTGGGATCATGACCTGAGCCAAAGGCAGACGCTTAATGACTGAGCCACCCAGGCACCCGAAAATTGGGAGTATTTTAATACCCTCTCACAAAAATGTCAGTACACAGAATTGTCAACTATTTTCTGTACATTTGGTCACTAAATCAATCAGTATACTTTAAAATTCATTTGTAGGGGATCATATTAAGTTTGGTTGGCTCAGAAAAATACAGAACTCTGTAGGTATTTAAAAGAGAAAGAGTTGATAAAAGGAATGAGAAGCATTAAAATTCACTCAGAAACACATATATACACATACATTGGACAGCTTGAGGGCACAAAATCAGAGCTACTGTTTCTAATAAAGAAGTACAAGAAATGTCAGAAACCATCATAGATGATTTGGGTTGCATGCAGCACCACGAGTACTGGAAAACCTGTGTCCGGTATCTGCTGAAGACCACAAGATGCTTGTTGCTGTTATAGGAACAATATTAGCCTTTGCTACTCTCTCGCCTTATAATTCACATGTAAGTTCTTCTCATTAGTGGACTTGAGTCTATAACTGCATGCAAGTGATTCTGGGAAATACAGCTCTGGGGCTGCCACACCCTATAATGGAGAGCACAGAAGAGTTTGGGGATGAGGTTGGTTCTTGGAAAATAGAAATAATATCCAGCACATTAAGACAGTAAATATGTCAAGATAAATGCTATGTAGCTAACATCTAAAGGTAGGAAAAAACCACTCAGTTACTTATAGAGTTTTGATAATCAAAATAAATAGACATATTACAAAAATCTTTGTGTGGTGATATAATAAGTCAACTATCTTAGAGAAAATATAAGATTTCAGTAAGAGAGAAACAATATTAATTCACAAAGGATAGCAATAGATTCATTAGTTAGTTCAAGAAATATTTATTGTGCTGGCCCTGCTGCAGGCTTTGGGAGTGTAATAATCATAATCACAACATACTCACTGCTTGCAAGGAGATTACTACTTCCTCAGGGGAGATAGTAAAACAAGTAAACAAGACACTTTTACTTATGAGTAAATAATCAGTTATATAATAGAGATTGTTAGGAAATGCAATTTAGATAGAGTGGTAAAGAAAAGGCTCTTTGGGTGTGTGATACTTGAGTTGAGACTTGGAGTTCAAGAAGAAACCTTGGAGTTTCTTCAATGGTCCTACAATGAGATAAGGGGAAAGAGGGTTTCAGGGACCAAGAGACTAATAAGCCTCAGGCCCTGAGAAGTCAGAAATGTCTTCATGTGGTCATGAACCAGAATGGAAGTCTCTGTGGCTGGAAAATAATGAGTATGGTAGAGAACAGAAGGAAATCATGTTAGAGAGGTACATAAGAGTCAGATCACGTAAGGTCTTGGCATTTGAGGGGGAGCAGAAGAAAGGTCATTGTGGTTAGTGAAGTTGACAACTGAATAGTATAGATTATGAAGATAAAAGTAGGCAAGGAGAGCTCACATAAGCACCTGAAATTCTCATAAGGAGTTGATTTTTCTTTAAAGAAATATGAGAGGCCACTGAAGGATTTTAAATATTGGTGCAGAGATTGGTATTACCTGATTGATGATTCATTTAAGGTTAATGGGGGGCCAGTTTCTAAAATGATAATAAGAAGTTGGTACATTTCATGGACAAAAGAGTTAGCACAAAAAATTGAATCATTATCAGAAGATAAATACAAGAAAGAAACAGAAAATTTAGCATTCTTGAAAAGTGAACTAAACTTGAAATAAAGTAATTGGAAGAAGATGAAATTTACCTAAATTCTCACTTGCCCTTTACTTAAGGTGTCACTTTTGATGAATTGCTTACCATTGTTTCTGTATTTCCTTTTTGTGGTTTTATGCATTACAGTATGTTTGCATGTTTCTTATAATTGGTAGTATTCTTTTATGTAATCAGTTCTTAAATTCAATTTTCGTTATACTACATAATGCCATTGCTCTTTTTGTTGTCAGCTTTGTATAATTATTAATGCCTTTGTTCATTGCTCAGGTGATTTTTCCCCCATGTAGCATCTAAAAGAAAATAATAAGTTTGGAGTGTTGGAAATAAAAAAAAAAGACATATAAAGTAGTCTGCACAAATCCTCTGAGAAAGGGACAAAGGGATCATACTGTATATAAATTTAGGAATAAGATTTAGGGCAAAATTCTAAAGGGAAAGCCCTTAGCATAAACTTAAAAAACATATGGTATGCCAGAAACATGAAGTGTTTTGTATTCTATAGCAAACTTACTACATTATTCAGTCTTATTAGTAGTAGTCATCATCACTTTAAATTAATTTATGACCTACTTCGTTCAGGTCAGTGTGCCAGGCACTGGAAAGAAAAATGGTATTTCTTCTGAAATTAGGCTTGGAAGAAAACTTTCTTCTAGTGGTGTAAGCAACATTTACTTTACAGAATTTTACCATCAAGGATTTCAATCCAAAATATGAAAAGACCAATGTAAATTAAATCTGGATTGAGAACACATATAAACAGATGTTAGAGAGGCTCAGAATGGAGATAAATTTTGAAAATATATTAAAATTTTTAAAATTTGTATTTGTTTATACCACAGGTGCGGAGATTGAGAAATTCCTTTTTAAAAAAGTAATCTCTTATGTTTACGTAGCACTTTATAGTTTCAAAGCCTTTATGCTTATAATGTTTCATATGAATCTTAGAATAATCCTTGAGTTAAACAAGGCAGTCACTTTCCCACCTGTATGAATGCAGTAGGAGCCAAGTAGATAAGAGACTTACGTATATCTTGTATGTGATAGGTGTGAGCTCAGACCTTCACCTCCTATTCTCCTTTTCAAAGATCTTTCTTCTATGCCATGCAGATTTGCTTTTTTCTGCTTAGAAAAGTAAGGGAAAAGTAAAAATCAAATAGTTGAACTATTTGGACTACTAAAAGAAATTAATTGTGAGCCTTAAGAATAAAGTAAAATGAAACTCACCAGTGTTGTTTGGTGCTGCTAGTTATTGAGAAAGGATGTGGAATTTTGTTTCATGAAATATTTAGAAAACAATAAATAATAGAAGTTATCATTTATTAAGTACTGACTCTGAACAGATCATTTCTCCATGGATATTATCATTTCCATTTTAAAAATGAGGAAATCTACTGTGTCCCTACTGTACCAATTGGGACTCTTAGTTTTTAACCCATAGAAGCCATTTACATTCCCCCTCAAACTTACATTACATTTAATGTAAGAAGAATTGTTCATAGTGCCTTCCCTTCCCCAAATCAAAAATCTCACAAAGGTGCATCTGATTCGTTAAGTCTAGGTCACATGACAGGGTCAGATCCCTCTATCACAAGAGTAAGTTGAAAGGAAGTTGGGAAAGCAAGTATTCCAGTTCTGTGTTTTGGTTTTTATTTTTTCCTGAAAGTAGTACTGATAAAGTGGTAAATTTCCCAAACAAAGGACTTCTGATTAAAAGTGGTTGGATGCCAGGGCTCCTGAGTGGCTGAGTTGGTTAAGCATCTGCCTTTGATTCAGGTCATGATCCCAGAGTCCTGGGATGAGCCTGGGTCAGGCTCCCTGCTCAGTGGGAAGTCTCTTTATCCATCCCCCACTCCCCTTCTGCCTTGTCACACCCCTGCTCATGCTCTCTCTCTCACTCTCTCTCTCTCAAATAAGTACATAAAATCTTAAAAATGAATAAATAAATAAATAAATAAAATAGAATAAATAAATAAAAGTGGTTGGGTGCCAAAATCATGACACATGTGCACTCTACCACTAGGGTAGATTTTTAAAATGGCCATCAATTCTTCCTTTACATAGACTCAAACCTTTACAGTGTGAGTATTGCAGCCCCTCTAGTCAAAAGGTAGATCCTTTTCCCCCAGACTTTGTATCTGGTCAGGCCTCTCGAACTGCTTGCACAATGCAATGAGGTAGGTGCTATGTTGGCTCCAAGCCTGGCCCTCAAGAGGATTTCTCTACTTTTGTTGCCCTTGAGAACCCTGCTTCTGCCAAGGGAACAACTGTAAGCTGACATCCCCAAGACTGGAGACCACATGAAGAAAAACAATGCTGTCATAGTGGAGGCCCAGACACATGCAAGAGGCAAGCCAGAGACCCCAGGCTGCCTGCAGTTGACAGCGGGTGCATGCATGAGCAATGCTGAACATCCAACCTGTGTTATTATACCAGAAAAAACACCCAGCCAACTTACAAACCATGAGCTCATGGATGCTTGACATTATAAGCTACTAAAACTTGAAGTGGTTTGTATGCAGAAAAAGCTACCTAATAGACCTCTACAAAAGTTATTTTCATAAGGTATTCCTATACAGAATGGGCTTCACATACTTGAGATTCTTTTGCAAGGTAGGTGTGAGTAAGGTGAACTTTTTAGGTCATGCTAGAGATAAATTGCATGGCTCTTCCAATACACCTGTGACACTCTGCACATAGGTGCTTGTGGTTCCATTGTGCACTGGGTTGTCTTGAGGGACAGACAAAAAGGGATTTCCTTCATATCATTTCAAATTACTCTAATGCCAATATAGCTTTTATGATAGCCTTTTAATGTAAGTGGCTATATTTAATTCCTCATTCTCTTAACTGTACATGCTGTGTATTACAGTGTTCTTTTCTTATCTGAATAGCCTTTCGATAGCTAACTATTGTAATATTTGCAACATAATCACCTCCCTCTGACAGCAGGGGTAATATAGCTTAATGAAATATTTGTAAAGCCCAATAAACTGCATAGAATAAATGTTTTTAAATTCTAAAGTATGAAAAAAAAATAAAGTACGTTTCTTACTAACACCATTAATAACATATTTTTCCCACATCTGCATAACATGTGGTTTCATGCAACCAACCATGCACCTTGTAGTCACACGAAGGGAAATGTTAGGTCTGTGAATGACTCTCACAGAGAAGAATTGCCAAGGTATGACACACTGTAGAAGCTTTCCTCAACCAGTTTGGGAATTAACTGAGAAAATAATATAAACGGCTAAGAATTTTCTCAGTAATGTTTCTTGACTTTATGATGATCATGGTAACTTTATTTTATTTTGTAAAGATTTTATTTATTTTATTTTATTTTTTATTTTAACTAATCTCTACACCCAATGTGGGACTTGAACTCACAACCCTGAGATCAAGAGTTGCACATGAGGCTTGAGGGCGGGAGGCTGGGGGAGGGTGGCGGAGCGGGCGCCAGCCCCATGTTGGGTGTGAGGCGGCTGCTGTAGGCGCTCTGGGAGCGAGCGGGCTGGCAGAGCGGCGACAGCGGCGTGGGATCGGCCTCTCTGCGAGCGGCCCCGAGGGCAGTGGCGGCGGTGCCATGAGCGGGGGCACCCCTTACATCGGCAGCAAGATCAGCCTTATCTCCAAGGCGGAGATGAGTCACGAGGGCATCCTCTACACCATCGACACCGAGAACTCCACCATAGCCCTCGCCAAAGTTCGGTCCTTTGGTCCAGAAGACAGACCAACAGATCGTCCAATACCACCTATAGATGAAGTCTTTGAATACATCATATTCCGTGGGACTGGTATTAAAGACCTCACTGTTTGCGAGCCACTAAAACCACAACGTTCTTTGCCCCAGGACCCAGCTATCGTTCAGTCTTCACTAGGCTCATCTACTTCTTCATTCCGGTCAGGGGGTTCCTATGGACCTTTTGGCAGGATGTGGACATACAGTCAGTTTAGTCCAAGTTCATGAGTCGGGCAGCAGTTTGGTGCTGTCGGTGTTGCTGGAAGCTCTTTGACATCGTTTGGAACAGAAACATCAAACAGTGGTAGTCTATCCCAAAGTACTGCAGTTGATTCTGCCTTTACACAGATGCAAGATTGCTAAAAACACAGTTATCTCAAGGTCGTTCAAGCCCTCAGTTAGACCCTTTGAGAAAAAGCCCTACCATGGAACAAGCAGTACAGACCACCTCTGCTCACTTACCTCTTCCAGCACCTGCTGGGAGACGGAGCCCTGTATCAACCAGGCCTTTACCATCTACCAGCCAGAAAGCAAGAGAGAATCAAGAGCACAGGCGAGCTGAAGTACACAGAGTTTCAAGACCAGAAAATGAGCAACCCAAAAATTATAGTAACAAACAAATAGTTCCAGGTGCTCCTTCAGCTCCAAGGAGAGGGCGTGGGGGTCATCGAGGTGGCAGGGGACGATTTGGTATTCGACGAGATGGTCCAATGAAATTTGAGAAAGACTTTGACTTTGAAAGTGCAAATGCGCACTTTAACAAGGAGGAAATAGAGAATTTCATAATGAACTTAAATTGAAAGAAGATAAACTTGAGAAGCAGGAGAAGCCTGTAAATGGTGAAGATAAAGGAGACTCAGGAGTTGATACCCAAAACAGTGAAGGAAGTGCAGATGAAGAAGATCCACTTGGCCCTAATTGCTATTATGACAAAACCAAATCCTTCTTTGATAATATTTCTTGTGATGATAATAGAGAACGGAGACCAACCTGGGCTGAAGAAAGAAGATTAAATGCCGAAACATTTGGAATCCCACTTCATCCAAACCATGGCTGTGGCGGGTACAGAGGCAGAGGAGGTCTTGGTTTCCGTGGTGACCGAGGGCGTGGTGGTGGCAGAGGTGGTTCCTTCACCATCCCTCAAGGATTTCGTGGTGGACTCGGAGGAGGTCGTGGGGGCAGGGAGTTAGCAGATTTTGAATACAGGGAAGACAACAAAGTTGCTGCATAGTCTACAAACAAATCTTTGAAAATAGGTGAATTTCTAGCTCTTCATGGTCCTGAAAATTGGTTTCAGTCTTTGAGAAGAATGAAGAAGTGAATTTGCTGTATATTTGTCACCAGCACTGAGTTTTTGTTTGTTTGTTTGTTTGTTTTTCTGCTTAATTTCAAAGATAGAATGCAGTTACTTTGGGGGGGAGAAGGCTCATCTTAAAAAAATGAGCATTTAATATATTTGGAATAGCAGAAGGTTAAGTAATTTCTTATGTATAGTTAAACTACAGCAGTACTTCAGTGGGACTTATAAGTATTTTTTCATCACTGAAAGGATTTTTCTTATCACTAAATTGTATTTGGCAATTATTGTAAGTTGCCTGCAGATAGGGCCGTGATACTGTGTTTTGAGCCATAGAATGTTGTGTGTGTGTGTGCGTGCGCATGTGTGTCTATATTTTTCTCTCTTTCTTTCTTTTTGGAAATCCTGTAATATCCCTTTTGAGGTAGCTTATTTTGTCAATTAATTAGGATGCTAGATGGTAGAGAATTTTGTCAGTCAACTATGTACACACAGTAAATACTGTTTCTTAGGCAAAGGTAACTTTTTCATATAGTAGTAAAATTCCATTGTATTCCATTGCCAAAGAAACATTGAGAACTTTGTATGGCTGTATAAAAAGCAACTAATATTTTATTTTTTATTTTTTTTTTTTAAAGATTTTATTTATTTATTTGACAGAGAGAGACAGCGAGAGAGGGAACACAAACAGGGGGAGTGGGAGAGGGAGAAGCAGGCTTCCCGCCGAGCAGGGAGCCCGATGCGGGGCTCGATCCCAGGACCCTGAGATCATGACCTGAGCTGAAGGCAGTCGCTTAACCAACTGAGCCACCCAGGCGCCCCAAAAAGCAACTAATATTTTAAAGAATAAACATTTTAAAGTCAGCAAACATACTGTGTCCTTGCAGAAGTTGATGTGCTGAGGAGCAGAGCTGTGGGTGGTGGGTCTTTTTTTCATAGCTTTCCAGGCTTGAGATTTTTGATTTTGACTTTTTTTTTTAATGTTTGGCACATAAATGAAGATTTGATACATTCTTCCATTATCTGAAAAGGATAAATTACTCATACTCATTGTAAGAACTTCATTTTATAACAAATGGCAAATCACAGGATTTGTCCAAATAATAAATATTTTCAGTATATGAATGTAAATAATCATAGATAAGAATATACTTAGCTGTATTTTCAAATAAACACCTTCCCCTTTTTTAAGACAATAAAACTGGGCATCGATTAACCTGTTCTTCCTGATATGCCTGGAATTTTGTCGTGATACCTTGATTCATTCCATTATATTTCAAGAGGATTCAGAGTGCTAGAAATTATTTTGGCAACCTATAAGATATCCTAACACTTGTCCTTGGGCCCATGGCCCACAAATGATTCGGTAATAGAGTTCATTGCTAATTATAAATCACTAGTAAATCTTTTTGATATTTTAAGCTATAGTGGAAAAAAAAATCGGCCACTTTCGTGTTTTTATGAAGGCCATGGAATAAAGGGATCCAAAGATTTAAATATTTTTATCTATTTTGATTTTTGTTAACTTTCTCCTTAAAGTATTCAATAGTGATAAAGATGTGGAAAACTGCACTGTAGGAGAATTGGAATATTTAAAGATGGTTGATATTTTTAATGTTTATTTTATATCTTTTGTATAGCTCTACAAGGAAATGTTTTGTAATTTGGTTTCGTTTAAGGTCCAGTACTTGGCAGCCGTAGTTTAGATAATGTTGCTTAATACTGTTTGCTTGCATGTTAACAACAAAACCTTTTGGAGGACCCACAAATCATGATATTGAACACATTTCCGAAGCATTTGGAACATCAAAGCAAGTGCTATGATAATACCTATGTAGACTGTTTGAGATGTCCCAGGCCAGTTTCAAGAAAAGCTGTAAATACCAGTTATACATGCTCTGAAAGTATGAATTCACGTGTTTTCCAAGCCCTCTGGGTCACTGACTAAGGCATTTGGTGCCCCAATAATAACTGGCAGCATGGCATACCTGCAGGGCACCTTACAATATTAAAGCAAGGTTTTTATTCTAAGACAGAATAAAACTGTTAAATAAAAAAAAAAAAAAAAAGAAAAGAGAGTTGCACACTCTACTGGCTGAGCCAGTCAGGTGCCCCAATCATGGTAACTTTAAACCTCTTTTTGCCTGGCATTCAATAAGTTTAATTGTATCACATTATTAATGGCATCCATGAACCTAAATGCATCTCTAAGTTCTCCTCAGTTAGGCTCTGTCACGTCTGAGATTGTGCTGAGATCAATGAACCACACATTGTCAAAGGTGAAAGGAACTTTTAGGTTAATACATGTTAAGTGTTTAATACGATACCTCAAAAGTAGAAATTAGCCAATATATTAGCTGTTATTGTTATTATTACTACCATTATTATTAAACCCTCTCATTTTAAAGATGAGAAAACAGACACTACTACATAAATATTGTTGGTAACATATTATATAACTTCAGCAAACTTCCTGCTTTTATCATTTAAAAAATAATTTCGGTTGCCTTCTATAATCTAATAAAGGGAATATAGATGAGACAGATAAGAGTTCTGCTCTATCTACTGGGACCTGTGCCCACACATATGTAAATATATTTTAGACTCCAACTGACTTCTAAGGTGAGTCTCTTCTTGGCTGGTTTTTGTTCTAATCCACAGCCTGGTAAGGAGAGCTGAGCATATACTAG
Organism: Halichoerus grypus; assembly: GCF_964656455.1. Taxonomy (NCBI): domain Eukaryota; kingdom Metazoa; phylum Chordata; class Mammalia; order Carnivora; family Phocidae; genus Halichoerus; species Halichoerus grypus. Next base: position 25,502,997 of record NC_135714.1, read on the forward strand.
AAAAGACAAGAAGGGGCAGAACCACTCTGCTCTATTCAGTGAAGAAGTGAGGATTTTAAAGGCTCCAGTGGAAAATTTTGGAAGTAGAAAGGAAAGAGAAGAGGAAGGAAAGGGAAGATGAAGGGAAAGATGAGAGAGAAAGGAGGAGGGAAGAAGGGAGTTAGGAAAGCTGAGTGCTTCTTGGAACAGGGTTACTAGAAAAATACAGGATACCCATTAAATTAGAATTTCAGATAACTATTAAATATTTTATGTACAAGTATGTCCCAAACAGTGCATGGGTATACATACATACATACTCCATATTTAGGTGAAATCCAAATTTAACGGGGCATTTTGTATTTATATTTACCAAATTTCACAACCTTATCTTAGAGAAGCAGACAGAAAGGAGAAAAGGGTATACAAATTAAACATAGATATTATGGGATGTGAAAGATTAACCCCCTCCTTGATCTCTTCTACAGGGGCTGTAGAGCTCTTTCACATGACTGCTTTTCTGTCTTCTTTACTGGATCATTCTCATCTTTACTTGGATATCCCAAAGATACCTCAAGGAGAACATTATCTAAAACCAAAACTCATGATGTTACTATTCTGGTCTCTGCTGAAGTGTCATTCTCAGAGAAATCTGTGAATCTCCTGTTTAAAATAGCTTCCTAGCCTCCCCCCTCACTCTCTATTTCATCATGTTGTTTTATTTCCTCTATATAACAGAGAATTTAAATTACCTTACTTATCTGCTTGCATGTTTCATTGTGACCTGGCTCTTCTCAGTAAAGTGGGAACTCTATGAAAGCAGGAAATTTGCAGATCTGGTTTACATTAGTATCTTGGTACCTAGAACAATGATGACTCACAAATCAATATTTAGTAAATGTTGAATAAATTGTTGAATAAGTAAACTACTACCTAAATCTAGCTCTCATACAGTGTTTTAATAGCATTACCAAGTATTTAATTTTGCAGATACCAGAAGACCCTTTCTTGACATCTTTTCACCCTCAATGTCCATATTCGGTTACTTTATAAATTTTATCTATTGTAAATATATTTTACATATCTTTATATGTAATCAGCTTAATTCTCCCCATTTTCACAACTACTACACTACATCACGTACTATCAAATCTACTTTGGACTCTTCTACAGCTTCTTAAATGGTAGGTACATATCCTCTATTGGCTCTTTCCAAAGATTTTTTCACACTGTAGTGGGAGTGATCTTAAAGAAAAACAAACTTTTTCATTTCACTCTTCCCCCACCATCCCCCTCCATCCCCAATCTAAAAAAGAGAATTCAAAGCAAACCTTAATTTATAAATCCATTAATCTATCCATCCATACATAACTAAAGACCCACATAACTCGTTCATGATTAAGGATCTGGCCTCTAAGAATTTGCCAACCTCTCAACCAGCACAATACTAATGCTCCATGTTTTAATTTCTTCTCTGTTTTTCTCTCTCTCTCTCTCATCTTTGTTGGATGTTGGATCTTTAAGGCATTACAATTGAATTTTCATGACCTGTGTTTTTAAATTTTTAAATATATTATCATTATTGATTTGTGGATGGCTTTCTCTTTTTGTATTTTTAAATCTTTAATATTATAAACTCTTTCTAATTCATCATTCAACTCAAAAACTAAAACACTAACACATTCTACATCATATCTATGTTCTTTATCCCCATCCCATCATTCTTTCAACATGTGGCACCTACTATCTTAAAACTTAGTGTGTATTTTTACATGTGCATAGATTTTTGCCTGCTAGCCAAACCTCACCAGAAGTCTGTTTTTGTACAGCCAGTTAGGTAATCATGATTTTTACATTTTTAAAGAATGTGAAGACATAAAGAGGAATGTGTTATATAGAAATAAGTTTCCACTGAATAATATATTGCTAAAGCCCATTCATATTCTTGTATGTACCTATAGATCATTCATTTTGAGTGCCACATAATATTTCATTGAGAGTATACTACACTTAATTTTCCATCCATGCTCACTGTCTGTAAATCTTCTTTCAGTTCTTCAAACTACACATTTTGATTATAGATACACCAACATATACATCAGCTCTTAAAATTAACTCAGACTGTTTCCTTGAATCTCAGCTAAATCTTCATTTCTTAAGGAAGCATTCTTTGCTTTCCCCGACCACCTTAGTTATCCTCGTTAAATATGTATGTACTTCTCCACTGAACTAATGCTTTATATGGTTTTGTTTCTTGCTTATTCTATTAGTCTTTCTCCTCCATTATATTATAATCTCCCTCCAGGCAAAGCCCATGGATCGTTTTGCCGATTATTTATCCCCAGAACCTAACATAGGCCTTGGCACTTAGCAGATGGTTTAAGTAAATGTTTGTTAACTGAATGGATGCAGTGAATATTTCTCACTAATATTTTTGTTTGTGTGAGTAAATTCGCCTATGACAATTCAAAATGTTGTTGAACTCTATCTAGGTAGAAGTGGATACACAGACGGAAAAGATGAAGGTGTATGAGGATGTAAGAACAACTGACATTTGGGTTATTTTCAAAACTATAACAAAACACTGGTAAGGACCATATAGAGACTATTGGGGACATAGATGGAATAGTAATTCTTTCAGATTAGGTCTGCAAAGTTTCACACATTTGATTTAGGTCAAATGTTGTGGATTGAAAAAAATTGAGTAGAATTTAGCTCCCTCAATAGTTTTTTTAATTTGAAAAATGAGGGGGCTGGATTAAGTGATTTCTGAAGTGTTTTCGAGAGCTTCCATTTTAAGTTTTTATGTTTCACATACATATTAATTAATTCATTTACAATAATGTCATTTTCCATTTTAATTGGTATTTTCTCATGGGCAACAGATTTTTATCAATGAACTTATATTTGGTATCAGTGCTCAGAAGAAACCCCCAATACCTGTTTTCCTGATTCTGTTTTGCTAGAAGAGAGATATTAACATAAGGTCATATTGCTTCTAGTGTTTCTTGAAGCATTTTGTCATTACTACTTGAAATGAATATTAAACCTTTTCCTCTCAAAAAATAACTATTCTATTCTTCTATTACTGTATTCATTCTTAATTTTTTTTTTAATTTTAAAATTATTAGTATCCATAGTCATGTAAGTTAGGGAGCATCCTATGACACCCTACCTGATTATTTTAGCTGAAGATTCCTCTTAGAAACCACAGAATAAGGGGGTGCCTGGGTGGCTCAGTTGGTTAAGCGACTGCCTTCGGCTCAGGTCATGATCCTGGAGTCCCTGGATCGAGTCCCGCATCGGGCTCCCTGCTCGGCAGGGAGTCTGCTTCTCCCTCTGACCCTCCCCCCTCTCATGTGCTCTCTCTCATTCTCTCTCTCTCAAATAAATAAATAAAATCTTTAAAAAAAAAAAAAAAAGAAACCACAGAATAATGTTGGCTTAGTTCCTGTTAGCAAAAGTCACTGATTTTGATTAACTGTTTTGCAATCCAGTTCTGAATGCCAGCTTTGCTGTTGGTTTGTTCTGCTTATTTACCATCCACCTATGTTCTGTCTCCTCACAATTTAGCCACAATTAGAGTGAGATTACTCTCTTCACCTACTTCCAGGGAAAGAAACCTCTTGTATTTAAGACCAAGCAAACATAAATCAATTTTACAGGCACTCTTATTTCAAAAGGTTTGTTTGAGAATACAAATAATCAGTTTTTAAAAATTAAAATTTCTCCTACAATTTTTGTTTTAAACCTCTCACCTATAAAGTTTATCACAATGTCTGCTTTGATAATATACTAGGAACCTGAAAGGAGCATTATCAGCTATATTGTCCTAAAGTTAAAGTGGAATACATCCCTTCATCTGCCTCTTACCTTCTATTGAGTTTACTTTCAATCACTTGGTCTTACCACTAGATGGTGGTAAAACTAGTAAGCCATTCCATGTGCATGGGGTAGGAAACCATAGAATGAGCACTAAGAATTAAAGCTTAGGGGTTTATTGGACATAACATAATAATTCAGTAAAATATGAGAACAGGAAACTTCTGAATTCAAAATGATGATGTATTTTCTCATTCTCATTCCTGTTCCTTATTTCTCAACTGAACCATATACTTTATATTCATATTTTCAAACTTAATTGCCAGTTGAGCTTTCAGAAATATACTAAAATGTTATTTAATTTTTATCTTCTCTTCAATTTGTAGAATTGTAGTATTATTTTTGGAAAAGACAATTTCTAGAAGATGGGCTTTGTGGGTTATGTTATTTAACTGTTTAACATTCATACGTGTATCTCTATCAAGTATATATCTTGTATCCCCAACTTGAAGATTTCAGAAATTGAATTATTTACTCTCCTATCCCCCACAGCAACTATTATAGGTAAATAAACATATACACTTGTATTAGTCAAGATTCTCTAAGGAAATAGAAACAATAGGATATAGATGATAGATAGATGATAGATAGATAGATGGATAGAAAGAAAGAAAAAGATTCATTATGAGGGATTGACTCATAAAATTATGGAGGCTGAGAAGTCCCATGCTCAGCTATCTGCAAACTGGAGACCTAGAAAAGTCAGCGGTGTAGTTCTAGTCCAAATCTGAAGGTCAAAGAATCAGGAGCATTGATGTCCAAGGGTGCAAGAAGATAGGTGTCCCAGATTAAGCAAAAAAAGTCAAATTTACCCTCTTTTTTCCATTCAGGTAACATCTAGTAACATCTAGTAACAAAATGGATGATGCTTACTAACACTGGTGAGGACAACCTATTCAAATGCTAATCCTTTCCAGAGATACCCTCAGAGACATAGCCGGAAATGTCTCACCAGCTAACCAGGCATCCCTTAGCCCAGTCATGTGGACACACAAAACTAACCATCATACCAATGCTCCATAAGTGCTTGCTCAAAGCTCTAATCAGTTACGTAATCTATTTTAACAGGTCCTCTGACCTCAGGGCCTTTGGACTACTGTTCCCAGGAAATTTATAGGTAAATACCTTTAAGAAAATTAGTAAGGCCAAATCTTGGAAGTGATGACCTCATTGTCTCCCCAGCTGAGACTCTTGAGACAAGACATGCTATAATCTATTCAGTCTTCCCCTGGGGGATATCAGGCACTCGTCTTTCCTACTCTTGTTCTACCTCTAGACCTCATTGTTGGTTGTTCTGTTTTGCAGCTTTGTTACTTTTCAATAGTAGGTTTTGCCTTTGTGGTGTGTATCCTTAGCTGAGTGTAATTGCTGACTCTCCCACATATCCTTTCATCATATCTTCTGATATATCTCTACCATAAGTTGCAACAGAAAGTAGGAGGTGAGTGGGTGAGTTCTTAATGAAGATCATCTGTAGTCCCATACGTTCCAGAATAATATGCAAAGAAAAAGACAGATCTTTTGAGGCACCAAATACTTAACAAAATAGCACCTTGCACTATATGCTAAGCCACTCTTCACCCAGGGAGCATGAGAAAAAATGTCTCACTTGTGCATTTTCTTTCTTTGGTCAAGCTTTCCTCTTTTACACTTCCATAAAAGCTAAAATAATGAAATACAGACTTATATTTCCTTCATGAGATTCTAAATTCTTAAAAGCAGAAAACTAAAATATTTATCCCTACCATCTAGACCAGGAGTAGCAAACTCACACCCTTCAGGCCTAATTTGGGCTGCTCCCTGTTTTATATTTACTCACTTGCCCTTAACAGAAAATGTTTGCCAACACAAATTTAGAGCTTTAAAAAAATGTTTGCTAAATAAGTGAATTATTGGAGAATATCACCTATATTGAGCAAATCTTGACTCTAAATAAAAAGGTTTGTTAAAATTGAGTTTTTGCTTAAGATATGACACAAGAGATAGTTCCTGATTTATCTACTATGAATACAAGATGAAATTTGATTTTACTTGATTAGTCAACTTGCCAAAATAACTGGCTACAGTAGTTTTTGCTTCTTTGTAGGTTGTTTTGGAAACTGATATTCCTGAGTGTTTTAAATACTTTACTGAATTGTTGATTCATTTATGTATCATATGGGCTAGGAGTTCCTGAAATGTGTTGAGATTATTCATTCCATAAAGAAATAGTAATAATTTCCTGACACCCAAGTCACATAATCAAGATAAATTAAAAAAAAACAACAACAACAAATTTTACTTTTTACAACAGCTTAAGGTTCACGGCAAAACTGAGAAGAGACAGATACACATACATACATAGCCTCCTCTGCTAACATAACCCACCAGAGTGGTACATTTGTTAGAACTGATGAACCTTATATGTTAAAAAAAAAAAAAAAAAAAAAAAAAGGAGAAGAAGATAGTAGGAAAGGAAAAATGAAGGATGGGAAATCGGAGGGCGTGATGAACCATGAGAGACTATGGACACAGAAACAAACTGAGGGTTCTAGAGGGGAGAGGGGTAGGGGGATTGGTTGGCCTGGTGATGGATATTAAAGAGGGCACGTTCTGCATGGAGCACTGGGTGTTATATGCAAACAATGAATCATGGAACACTACATCAAAAACTAACAATGTAATGTATGGTAATTAACATAACATAATAAAATACAATTAAAAAAAGAACTGATGAACCTACACTGACACATCACCCAGAGTCTTAAGTTAACTTTAGAGTTCACTCCTGGTATTGTGTATTCAGTAGGTTTTATCAAATGTATAATGACATTTGTTTACCATTATAGTATCATACCGAATAGTTTCACTGCCCTAAAAAAGTCCTCTATGCCCTGCCTATCCATCCTTCCCTCCCCACTAACCCCTAGGAACCACTAATCTTTTTACTGTCTCCATAGTTTTGTGTTTTCTAGAGTGTCATTGCCTTTCCCAGAATGTCATGTAATTTGAATCATACAATATGTAGCTTTTTCAGATTGACTTCTTTCACTTAGTAATATGTATTTAAGATCCCATGTCTTATTATGGCTTGGTAGCTCATTTTTTTTTTTTAGTACTGAATAATATTTCATTGTCTGCATATATTACAGTTTATTCATTCATCTACTAAAGGACATCTTGGTTCCTTCCAAGTTTTGGCAATTATGAAGAATGCTGCTATAGACGTGCATGTGCAGGTTTTGTGTAGACATAAGTTTTGAATTTTTGAAAATTTACAATTGCTGCTGGAATGTAAATTTCCAGAGATGCAATTGTAATTCTTACTATTCCTATCATAGTAATACATAATATTAGGACATTTTTCAAAATACTTTTTGATCAGGGGAAAAACTCCCATTATGTATGTGGAGGCCCTAAAAAGTCTTAGAATTGTCAGATACACAATATGTAGTGGACACTAGTTAAAGTTAAAAAATAGTCCTGCAAATAAAACTTGGTAAAAGTGATTTGTAAGTCACTGTTTTAGAACACTTGATCTATTTTCTCAAGGGGACAATGCTATGAATGATCGGATTAAACTAGTTCCACAGGCTTTTACAAGCCATAATAAATAAAACGTTGCCAGGAGGAACCTGCGTGGGAGATAAGGCCAAAGAGGTAGAAATCAGACAGTTGGTGGGGAGTTTTATGTGCCATGATCAAATTTGAAAAATGTGCTGTAAAAAGTGGGAAGCACTAAAGGTTGTCAGGAGAACTGAACTAGTTTGAGTTGGGTTTTAAAAATATGTCTGTGCAGAGTGGGTTGCATGTACGTAAGGCTGATATAGGGATGAAAAATTAGGAACCTATTACAAAGTTTCAGAAATTGCATGACAGCCTGAACTCTATAATAATTCAAGGTACATACAACGCTGAGCAAGTCCCTGAATGTTTAGTGGAAAAAAAAAAAAAAAAAAAAGCCATCAAGGAGGAAGAGTAATTCCAAAGGAAGAAGATAGTAGGAGAATGCAGGAACAGTGAATAACCAAATAAGATAGATTTTAGGGAGCCAAGACTGGAAAATGGATCCAGGAAGGAAAAACAGAGGTAGCATTCCCTTATAAGGTAGACTAAAGAAGGAGGTTATAGGGTAGAGACCCTGAAGCAGGAAGTTCTCCCATTAAGGGACCATACCAAATCAATTCTTACACAAATGTTTAGTTATTTGCAAGTTGTGGTAGACATACAGTTGCTGTCTCTGTGATTATAAGCAAGATATTTGGGTTTCAAGGAGTGACACACAAATGCTGTATCACCAAGGAGCATTCAAAATTATTCTGGTATTTGTTGATTTAATATCCCACACCTCACATAAATATAATTATGGAAAAAATATCTAGTTCTATTATGGAAGTTCTTCTAGTTCTTGCTATATAAACTTAATTATTTAATTGCATGTTTTTCATGCATAAAAACTTATCTATGAAGCTGGAGAATTCAGCAAGATGACTTTGAGCTCTCAGAAATATGGTTCCATGCCTAATTTAGGACCCACTGCTGAACCATGACACTATTAAGACAACCACATGATTCTTTTTTTATTATCTCATATTCTATGGTTATTATCTCATATCTCATTATCTCATATATATATATATATATATATATATATATATATATATATATGATAATGCTCATTTTTGGATCTTGTCAGTTAACTTTTATTTAGCTGAGCTGATATATGGGAGTAATATGGGAAGATAATCAAAGATGACATATATAGTGATTCACATACTGAGTATCTTCTCTGACTCAGTCATGAATCCATTCAAAACTATGTGTATAATACACTTTCTGATACATGAATTTAACTGAACATTAAAAGACACATGGCTCTTGATAATACAATCATAGATGAATTGACTGTGGATTGTCATTGGCAACTGTTCATACACAGGCTCAGCTAAAGTTAGTTTACATTCTCAATGTCAGGCTAACTGGGACTTCAGCCCTACTGGATCTATAGCATATCTAAGTATGGTTTGTATAGAACGTAATTTAGAAAAAAAAAAAAAAAAAAGAACATAATCTGGTTCTGGTGCTCAGTAACAGTACAAAACCCAACAGCAAGAATTAAAATAGCAGCATTGATAATTCATCATTTGTGGGATACAATTAAATGTTTTTTATACTATTTCAATTTTTTCTTCTAGGCATTCCTAAATTAAGTCCATATTAGAACTTTTTCTCCCCATTTTCTTTAGCAGTTGTGTTTATGATCTTTATAGCACTGTATTATTTTTTATATTATTTTGAGGTAAAATTGGTATATAACATTATGTTGGTTCCAGTTGTACAACATAGAATTCATATAATTCAATATTTGTATACACTACAAAGTGATCACTGCAATAAATCTAGTTACCATCCATCATCATACAATTGACTCCCTTCAGAACCTATTTCATCCACTCCCAACTACCTTCCCCTGATAATCACCCATCTGTTCTCTGTATCTTTGAGTTTTGTTTTGTTTCTTAAATTCCACATATGAGTGAATCATATGGTATTTGTTTTTGTCTTATTTCACTTAGTATCATACCCTTAAGGTCCATCTGTGTTTTGCAAATGGCAATATTTTATTCTTTTTTATGGCTGAGTAATATTCCATTGTATATATTACCACATCCTCTTTATCCATTCATCCCTTGATAGACACTTAGGTTGTTTCCATATCTTGGCTGTTGCAAGTAACACTGCAGTGAACATAGGGGTGTGTATATCTTTTCAAATTGGTTTTCATTTGTTTCAGATAAATACCTAGAAGTGGAATAGCTGGATCGTATGGTACTTATATTCTTAATTTTTGAGGAAACTGCATACCATTTTCCATAGTTGCTGCATCAATGTAATTTCTCTCCAATAAAGTATAAGGATACACTTTTCTTCATATTTTGTCCGACATTTGTTATTTCTTGTCTTTTTGACACTAGCCATTCTAATAGGCATGAGGTAATATCTCATTGTGGTTTTAATTTGCATTTCCCTGATAATTAATGATGTTGAACATCTTTTGATGATGCCTGTTGGCCATCTGCATGTCTTCTTTGGAAAAATGTCTATTCAGATCCTCTGCCTTTTTTTTGAATCTGATTGTTGGTGTTTTTGCTATTGAGTTGTTTGAGTTCTTTGTATGGTTTGGGTGTTAACTCCTTACTGGATATATAATTTGTAAATAATTTCTCCCATTTAATAGGTTGTCATCTGATTTTGCTGATGGTTTTCCTTGCTGTGCAGAAGCTTTTTAGTTTAATGTAGTCCCATTCGTTTATTTTGATTTTGTTGCTTTTGCTTTTGGAGTAAGATCCAAAAACTGAATGCCAAGACTGATGTTTTCTTCTATTTACAGTTTCAGGTCTTACATTAAAATCTTTTATCCATTTTGAATTAATTTTTTGTATGGCATAAGATAGTGGATCAAATTTCATTTTTTTTGCATGTGGCTGTCCAGTTTTCTTAAAACGATTTATTGAAGAGCCCATTCTCCATGGTATTTTCTTAGCTCCTTTGTTATTAATTAATTAACCATATACATGAGGGTTTATTTCTGGGCTCTCTATTCTATTCCATTGACCTATGTGTCTCTTTTTATGTTAATGCAATACTGTTTTGATTACTGTAGTTTTGTTGTATGTGAAATCAGGGAATGTGATACCTCTAGCTTTGTCCTTTTTCCTGAAGTTTGCTTTAGCTGTTTGGGATTTTTTGTGGTTCCATATAAATTTTAGAATTATTTGTTCTGGTTCTGTGAAAAATGGCACTGGAATTTTGATAGAGATTGCATTGAATCTGTAGATTACTTTGAGTTGCAGGGACATCTTAACAATGTTAATTCTTCTAATCTATTAGTATGAAATAGGTTTCTATTTATTTATAACTTTTTCAATTTCTTTCATCAATTTTTTATAGTTTTCAGTGTACAGGTCTTTCATCTCCTTGGTTAAATTTATTCCCAGGTATTTTTTTATGCAGTTGTAAATGGGATTGTTTTCTTAATTTCTCTGAGAGTTTCTTATTAGTGTATAGAAATGCAACAGATTTCTGTGTAACAATCTTGTATCCTGCAAATTTAGTGAATTCATTTATTAACTTTAATAAGGTGTGTATGAGTGTGTGTGTGTGTGTGTGTGTGTAGTCCATAGAGTTTCCTGTATACAGTATCATGTCATCTCCAAAGAGTGATGGTTTTACTTCTTTCTTACCAATTTTGATGTCTTTTATTTCTTTTTCTTGCCACATTGCTCTGGCTAGGACTTCCAATATGTTTAATAAAAGTGGGGATAGTGAGGGGCACCTGGGTGGCTCAGGTGTTAAGCGTTTGCCTCTGGCTCAAGTCATGATCCCAGCCAGGGTCCTGGGATCGAGCCCCGCATCAGGCTCGCTGCTCAGCAGGAAGCCTGCTTCTCCCTCTTCCAACCCCTGCTTGTGTTGCCTCTCTCTGTCTCTCTGTCTGTCAAATAAATAAATAAAATCTTTAAAAAAAAAAGTGGGGATAGTGGGCATCCTTGTCTTATTCCTAATCTTAGAGGAAAAGATATTAGCAATGGGTTTGTCATATACAGTCTCTATTATGTTGAGACATGTTTCCTCTATACACACTTTGTTGAGAGTTTTTATCATAGGTGTATGTTGAATGTTGCCAAAAGCTTTTTCTGCATCTACTAAGATGATCATATGACTATTATCTTTCATTTTGTTAATGTGGTATATGACATTGACTGATTTGTGGATATTGAATCATCTTTGCATACCTGAAGTAACTTCCACTTGATCATGATGTATGATCCTTTTAATATGTTGTTGAATTCGGTTTGCTAATATTTTGTTGAGGATTTTTGTACCTATGTTCATCAGGGATGTTGGCCTGTAATTTTGTTTTGTTTTGTTTTGTTTGTTGTTAAATTCTTGTCTAGTTTCAGTATCAGGGTAATTCTGGCTAGTAAAATGAATTTGGAAACATTCTTTCCTCTTCAATTATTTGGAAGAATTTGAGAAAAATAGGTATTAAATCTTCTTTGAATGTTTGGTAGAATTCACTAGTAAAGTTGTCTACATCCTGGACTTTTGTTTGTTGGGAGGTTTTTTATTACTGATTCAATCTCCTTACTAGTAATCAGTCTATTCAAATATTCTATTTTTTTTATGATTCATCTTGGAAGATTGTATGTTTCTATGTATTACCCATTTCTTCTATATTGTCCAATTGTCTGATGCATAATTGTTTATATGAGATTTTTCTTGTCTCTTGAGGTAGGCCTGTATTACCATGAACTTCCCCTTTAACTGCTTTTGCTACATCTCATAGATTGTCGATTGTTGTATTTCCATTTTCATTTGTCTCAAGGTATTTTTTTTTTTATTTCCCGTTTGATTTCTTCATTGACCAATTGGTTGTTTAGTGCATGTTGTTTAGCCACATTTTGTTTAGCCTCCAGATGTTTGGATTTTCCTTTTTTTCTTGCAATTGATTTCTAATTTCATCCAATTGTGGTCAGGAGGATGCTTGATATAATTTTAATCTTTTTCAACTTATTGAGACATATTCTGTAGCCTAACATATGATCCATCCTGGAGAATGTTCCATGTGCATTTTAGAAGAATGTGTACCCTGTTGCTTTTGGATGGAATGATCTCTCTCTCTCTCTCTCTAATGTATATATTATTCATTTGGTCTAATAAATTGTTTAAGGCCAATGTTTCCTTATTGATTTCCCATCTGGATGACGTATACTTTGATGTAAATGGGATATTAAGGTCCCCTTCTCCCTTTAGGTCTGTTAATATTTACTTTATATATTTAGGTACTCTTATGTTGGGTACATAAAATATTTTCAAATGTTATATCCTCTTGTTGGGTTCAGACTATCATTATGTAATGCTCTTCTTTGTCTTTTATTACAGTCTTTGTTTTAAAGTCTGTTTTGTCAGATATAAGCATAGCTACTCCAGTTTTCTTTTCATTTCTATTTTCATGGATTATCTTTTTCCATCCTTTCACCTTTATTTTGTGAATGTCTTTAGATCTGAAGTGAGTCTCTTAAAGGTAACTTATAGATGAGTCTTTTTTTTTTTTTTAATCATTAAGTCACTTTATGTCTTTTGATTGAATAGCTAAAGATACAGTTTGAGTCCAAAGGCAGTCCACTAGCTGAATTCCTTCTTCTTCAGGAGAGGAAGTCAGTCTGTTCTCTTAGTGGTTTCAGTAAGTCCCACCCACATTATGGAGGGCAATCTGCTTCACTCAAAGTTTACCTGGTTAAATGTTAATCTCATCCCAAGACCACCTTTAAAGAAACATCCAGAATATTGACCAAATATCTAGGTACAGTGTCCCAGCCAAAATGACATATAAAATTAACCATCACAGGCACATTCTATCTATAAGCAAAATAGTGTACTGTTTATCTATTTCCCTCTTCCATAATAATTATTTCTGATCATGGAGTTAGACTTGTCAAATTACTTTCATATATAACAAACTATTAGCTCAATGACAGAGGGAAAATCTTACTTATTTTGGATTCTGGCATTGGAATAATAAAATTAAGACTGAGAAAATTATATACATAAATAATGGAATATTGATTAAATAATTAAAATAGTTGGGTAGCATTGCTCAGCAATATATCCCAATTTTTATTTTAAGCTATTATCTATATAATACTAAAACAAATGTCATGTAAAACTGGGCTGGCTGAATTATTATTCACTTCTCAGTCAGTTGAGTTGGAAATACATAGAAAACCACCTCAGGTTCCTAATACTCATTGGTTCTGAAAGGACCTTGGGGTGCTGCTATTGGAGTGTCTTGCATAGTCTGTTGGAACATACGATCATACTCAGTGCACATTAACTGTGACATCTGACTTCAGGTGCAAGATACAGATATGGAGCCCTATTCATTAACAGCCTGAAAATACCTGAAGTTTCTCTGACAGATCCAGAGACTTCATGAGTGACAGGATTTTTGCACACGAACATTTTACAACTATGACCAAAAAAAGACAGTCTTTTTTTTTAAGAAAAAAACATTGAAAACTTTCCCTGTCAGAGTCAAACGTGGATGGTGTTTCCAAAACACTAATTATAACTGAATAGTTAGCTGGAATTTGCTGAAGGCACTGGTCTGACTCATTTATCTACCATCTACTTTATGCTACTGGAATGAATGTCAACCTCTCAATTGGCTAAACTTTGCATTCCCAGAAAGGCTTACAAGGGCTTTCAGCTCATGTATGTGAGAGCACACTGATGATTTTAAAAGATAATGTCACTAATAAAATAACCCTCTTGCTTATGTTGAGCACCTTGGCAGACTATTTTACAGAACAAAAGTGGACTCTTGCTGTGTTCAGTCCATCATATTGTGAACTGTGCAATCCACATTGCTCCAGGGCATGTTTTGCTAACAATTCTCTTGATTCTATTGGATGACCCAATTACACATCTTGACTTTCCGCTCTCAGGTAGATATTATTTTGGATTTTTAAGTTATCACTTGCTGGAGAATGCTTCAAGAAGGCTTCCTTCACCGACCCCCCCAAAAAAGAAGTTTTATAAATTCCTTAACATGCTTACAAATCAATGTTCTTTACACTTGACTCCAAGTACTCCAAAGGTAAGATTTAACAGTTTAAATTTTATTGGTCATGTAGAATCATTTTGTTTTGGTTTGGTTTTGGTTTCAGGTATTATGATTGATCTAGTGTTGTTTGTTTGTTTGTTTTTTAATATTCAGCAGGATCCATTCTCTCTCAATGCAGTTTTTGGATTGCTTAATAATAAAACTAAATTTATTGTGCTCCAATTTAAATCTGGTCTTCATGTCCACAGTGAAAATAAGGAAACATAATTTAGCACTCTTAAATACTGCCTTGAAGAGTGTATATCATTGCTAAGTCATTCCTTAAAGATTAACATTTGTAAGATAGAACTTCCTCTAGCTTTTTCTTATAAGGCAAATTTGTTTAAACTATTGCTTTTCAAAACATGTTAAATATACCCAAAGTGTTCAAACAAGATTATCTGCACAGCTTCAACCAACACTTTAAACTTTTGCTATATAAAGGGGTACACCGTAAGAGTCTCATTTCATTTAAACAAAGAATTCACTGGGAAAAACAAAGAGGAAGAAAGAAAGGTTTGCTCAACAGATTGTCTCAATTCCTGAGCCCCTTAGTCGTTCTTTCGTTTACTTCAGTGTAGGTTAGAACACAATAAAAGAAAAGTTCAGAGAAGAGTTTGAAGCTGTAGGGGATTTTGTAGATGACTTGCATTAAACCTGGGAGACATATGGGAAGACTTGTGAGTCAGGGAGGGTGTGAGATAGGGTAAGATTAAGAAAATTACTTAGGTGTGAGTGTCCAGGTCATGAGAGAGAACCACAGATTTGGAGATCCTAGGGGTTACTAAAATATACTGAGATAAATGGCATGCTTGGGTTAGTACTGATGGATCCAAAAGCGGATTATAGTGAGAGCCTTCAAGGTTTGTAAATCTTGGCAGAAATATGAAAATCCCATGACCTCTTTCTTCTCTCCTGATAATGATGCTTCTAATTTATAGTACCCAGAACTTCGCCACTTCCTACTTTCTGACTTCTGTATAGGAGGCTTGGAGACCTTCTTGTAGGTTCTGTTTCTCTGGAGAACACCAACTAGAATATATGGTTCCTGAGTATTTGAAAGATACAGCTCTGTTCATAAACTTTGTATACCATGTCACACCACCATAGACTTAAGCTAACGATAAAATTGGATTCATAGGCAATGGCTCTAGAGTTTAGATTGAATGAGTGGAGGAGAAACAGAAACTGAAATAATTATAAAACAGAAGGTTATGTGGAAAACAGAAAAACAGATGAAGAGCAAGAGACCTGAATGTTTAGTGGAAGAGAGAAAAAAAGAGCAAGAGGAATGGGGAAGGAAAAAAGAGATGATTTGAACTTACTTTAGGCATTGAGGACCAGTTTAGAACCATGTCTCAAAACCTGTGGAAGCGTATCTAAAGCACCATGCCATTTGAATCAGGGACAGACTCCTGAGATTCAAAAAACTAGTATCTTGAAATAAAAGTAGAAGCAATTTTAATAAGATAGAATAATATGATCCCCATAAAGCCCACCAGGGAATACTCCTGTCTGGAAAGAGGAAACATTAAAGAAATCTAATAGTGATCATATTCCATGCTTTAATGTGGTCTTTATATAAAATTTCTGTATTGATAAATGACTGCTTGTATGCAGATGGGAGTTTGAATAATAAACAGCTACATAATGTAAAATTTCTTCTCTTTCTGAAGTATATCAGCACTAAAAAAAATCAATTCTTTTTGAATAAATTTTTTAAAAGAAGCATGAAAAATTGCAGAAATCAGCAAGGGCTGAATGACCAACTTGTCTTTAGTATTGTCTCTTTTGAAAATAGCAACAATTGTTCAAACCTGTAAATAATTGTTATTTTGTACTTTCTTAAAAAAATTTCAGCTTTACTGAGGTAAAATTGATGTATAAATTATTAAGATATTTAGAGTATACATTGTAATGATTGGTATATATATATACATACACACACCTTGGGGAAGGATTCTTTTGGTTTAGTTAATTAATACAGCCATCACCTTTTTTTAAAGATTTATTTATTTATTTATTTATTTGAGAGAGAGAGAGAGAGAGAGAGAGAGAGCAAGTGCACACAAAGGGTGAGGGAGAGGGAAAAGCAGAATCCCTGCTGAGTAGGGAGCCCAATGTAGGACTTGATCCCAGGTCCTCTGAGATCATGACCTGAGCCAAAGGCAGATGCTTAACCAACTGAGCCACCCAAGTGCCCCCAGCCATCACTTTTTTTGTGTGAGAAAATTCAAATTCTATCCTTTGAGCACATTTCAGTTATGCAATACAGTGTTAAGTATGTCACCATGTCTTACATTAGAGTCCCAGAACTTATTCATCTTCTAACTGTACCTTTGATCAGTATCTCCTTAATTCTTCCACCCCAGCCCCTGATAACCACATTTTACTCTCTATTTGTATGAATTTGGCTTTTTAAGATTTCACATATAAGTGATGCCATACTTTGTCTTTCTCTCTCTGGTTTATCTCAGTTAACACATAATGCCCTCAAGGTCCATATATGTCATAAATTATAGGATTTCTGTCTCATGGCTGAATATATTTCATATTTTATTTCAATATATTATATATGTATATATACCACATGTTTTTTAAACATTAGATTTTATTTCATTTTTTATTATTTGTTTAATTTTTATATTAATTCCAGTGTAGTTAATAGTTTTATATTAATTTAAGGTGTACAATATAGTGATTCAATAATTCCATATATTATTGAGTGCTCATAAGGATAAGTGTATTCTTAATCCCCTTCACCTATTTCACCCATCCTCCCACCTACCTCCCCTCTGTAACTATCAGTTTGCTCTCTATAGTTGAGAGTCTGTTTTTTGGTTTCTCTCTCTGTCTCTCTCTGTCTCTCTCTTTTCCTTTGTTCATTTATTTTTTTTCTTAAATTCCACATATAAGTGATATCTTGTGGTATTTGTCTTTCTCTGACTGGCTTCTTTTGCCTAGTACTATATTCTTTAGATCCATCCATGTCATTGCAAATGGCAAGATTTCATTTTTTTATGGCTGAATAATATTCCATTGTATACATATACCACATCTTCTTTATCCATTCTTCTATCAATGGACACTTGGGTTGTTTTCATAATTTGGCTATTGTAAATAATGCTGCAATAAACATAGGGATGTGTGTACCCCTTCAAATTAGTGTTTTCATATTCTTTGGGTAAATACCCAGTAATGCAATTACTGAATCATAGTGTATTTCTATTTTTAATTTTTTGGGAGCCTCCATACTATCTTCCACAGTGGCTGCACCAGTGTGCATTCCTATTAATAGTGCAAGAGGGTTCTCCACATCCTTGCCCAAACTTGTGCTTTCTTGCGTTTTTGATTTTAGCCATTCTGGCAGGTGTGAGGTGATATCTCATTGTGGTTTTGATTTGCATTTCCCTAATGATTAGTGATGTTGAGCATCTTTTCATGTGTCTGCTGGTCATCTGGATGTCTTCTTTGGAGACATGTCTGTTCATGTCTTCTGCCCATTTTTATTATTTTTTTAAAGATGTACTTATTTATTTGAGAGAGAGAGCACATGCGTTCAAGCAGGGGGAGGGGCAGAGAGGGAGAGAGAGAATCTCAAGCAGACTCCCTGCTTAGCACAGAGCCCAACACAGGGTTCCATCTCACGACCCTGAGATCATGACCTGAACTGAAATCAAGAGTCAGATGCTTAACCAAGTTAGCCCCTCAGGCGCCCCTTCTGCCTATTTTTAATTGTATTATTTGCTTTGGGGGAGTTGAATTGTATCAGTTCTTTATATATTTTGGATACAAACCCGTTATTGGAGAAGTCATCTGCAAATATCTTCTCCCATTCAGTAGGTTGTCTTTTAGTTTTGTTGAATATTTCCTTTGCTGTGCAGAAGTTTTTATTTTAATGAAGTCTCAGTAGTTTATTTTTGCTTTTGTTTACCTTGCTTCAGGAAACATATCTAGTAAGAAGTTGCTATGGCTGATGTCAAGAAGGTTACTGCCTATGTTCTCTTCCAGTATTTTAATGGTTTCAGGTCTCACATTTAGGTCTTTAATCCATTTTGAACTTATTTTTGTGTATGGTCTAAGAAAGTGGTCCAGTTTCATTCTTTTGCATGTTGCCTCCTATTTCCCAGCACCATTTGTTGAAGAGACTCTTTTTTTCTTATTGCATATTCTTGCCTCTTTTGTCAAGGATTAATTGTGGGTTTATTTCTGGGCTTTCTAGTCTGTTCCATCCATCTATGTGTTATATACTACTTCTGTATCCATTTAATGATGGACTTGTTATTTTCACTTGAGAAGTATAAATAAGCAAGGCACTTACTATTTATTTTGTTGCCATAATATAATTGACTTTAAATTTGAAATGTTGGAATATTTACTATCTCTTTAAATATTGCTTTTGCCCCATGCTTCCTCTCCTCTTATTCTAAGATTTCAATTGCAAGTATGCTAGAACTTCTCATTCTATTCTTTAGGTTTCTTATTCTCTCCTTTGTTTTTATGTGTGTTTTTTTCCCACTCCATGCTACATTATACATATTTTCTTCTGAAATATGTTTCAATTTAGTAATTCTCTCTTCAGATGTGTATGATCTGTTTTGAAATCCAATCATTAAGAACCTAGTTCCAAAATTTCCACTTCTAATATCCCATTTTTCTGCTAAAATTTTCAAACATGCATTTTGTCACAAATAGACTGACATTGTGATATGCAAATTCTAAAGGGGTCACCATAGCAGTAAGGGTGGACAAGCCACAGCCAGCTCTCCTGGGCAAAAGAAGCCCATCTTCAAGTCATCTCAGTGACTAAAATCGAATTGGCGTTCCCAGGGACTTCTATCCCATCTGGAAGTTTTTGTTTTGTTTTGTTTTATGTTCTTGTTTGTGGACTCCTTGTATGTATACCTATTAAATTTGATTTTCTCCTGTTAATCTGTCTCATGTCAATTTGATCCTAAGTTCAGCTAGAAGGACCATAAAGCAGAGGAACTCTCCTCCCCACCAGATCAGAATCAGTTCCTCTAAATTATTCACTGGTGCGGACGGATAGCTGAACAAATAGTCACCAACTTCTATCTCCCCTTAAGTGACACCTTCTTGAGGTTCATTCACATGGAACACATCTGTCATTATCCTCTCTTTGCCCCTGGGTTATACAAATCTCCCTTAAAAATATCACAATGTCAGTCTATTTGTGAAAAGAAAAAAAAAAAATCTTATTTTTTTTTCTCTCCATAGTGGATCAGAGATAAGCTCAGGATTTTCAAAAGGAAGTTTTCTAAATATATAGGGAGAATAAAGAGAAACAAATAATGTACAAGAGGCATTAAAAACTACAGGGGCTTAGATAAAACAGGTTTCTGCTCCTGTAGCATTTATGTAGTTTATTGGGCCAAAAGCCCCTGTTCTATTCCCCAGGAATGTTAACACTCCAGCCTCAAATGGCTGGAGCCACTTTGCAGGCAATTTGCCTGGCTTCGGGTCCTTCTGCCTCCCTGGTTTTCCCCATACGGTGAGAGCTGTCTTTTCTGCAGGGAGCTGGTCAATTGCCCAATTTGTCCTTTCTATAATAACTGCAAAGAGAAAACATTCCAAACCTGTTGCTGACCTAGGATGCTCCCACTTAGGTTTAGTTTCACTGTGACTGACAGCCCTAAGCCTTCATGAAGGGAACCGCGCGCCTGCCATATACAGCAGTAAGAGGCTTATTTTCTAAGGCGGGGCGGGGGGGGGGGAGTGGACTATAAGTAGGCAGTTGGCTCTGAATCTATATCTCAGCTTCCCAGCTACAGAAGAGCCCAATTTTCCAATTCAGTAGGAATAAGTAGGTCCTGGGGAACTGATATAACCAAATTAATTCCGTGAGAAAGTAATGTATAAGCCTTAATGGCAATTGCATAATTTTAGCTGAGAAAAATAACTGGGTGATCAAAATGACCATGTTGCCACCCTCTTCTCATCAGCCACACATTCAAAAAGCAACACTTGTTTCACCATGTCCTCAGATTCTCAGGATATACACAGTTTGAAGCTTCTGACTTTCATGTGTGGACAAAATCAATATACTCTTACTATTCCAAGACATTCATTATATAGAACTGACAATTACAATACATGGTCAGATTTACACGATTTCTGTTTCCTTTCTAGGAAATAAAAACATCGTGCAGTTTCTTTCTTTCTTTTTTTTTCAGAAAAACATATATACCTGACTTTTTTTTTTAATTAGCAGTACCATAGAAAGAAAGTCCACAGATTCCACTATTACAAATCTATTCCAGGCTGCTGCCTGGTATAAAAGAATAGAGAAATTTGTCAACTGTCCAACTAATTATCTCAGTGTATGACAGCCAAACCAAATAATCCCCGTCCCCAGTGAACATTCTGAACTGAATTGTCTAGATAACTACCATGCAGATTCAATAAAAAATTTGAGGATATAAACATTTCTATATTTGTTTCATTAATTCATTAATGCATATACCTCCAAATTGTTCATCCTGGGCTTTCAGAATAATGATCACAATAAAAAATCATAAGAGCTAGCATTTATTGACTGTGTAATATGAGCCAGGCAGTGTGATAAGTGCTTTCTATGCATTCTCATTTAATTTTACAACAAGCCTATGAGGTAAGCACTAGCATACCTGGCATAAAATGGAGCCTACCATTCCCAAATATCTCTTTAACTTTATCTGTGTAAACAGCTTTGCACATATATTACGCAAATAAAATTTCCTATGTGTGATATGTGGTTTCTTTTCGACTCAGTGTTTTTCCTTTCTCTCAAAAGCAAATGAATTTCCTTTCAGTCATCTTTTTAGCATTTTTCTGATTCTCATATCTTTTCCTTTACTCTGATTGCTATCTTGAGTACAATGCTTGTCCCTGATGTTGAATGATGCTGAGAATCATGAATTTATATGTGATATTCAGAATGTTACATAAAATGTTATTCCTTTATATTTCATGGAAATTGCTATTTCTGTTAACATTTAAGAAATGAAACAAGTTATGTATAATAATGCCTTGTTGTGATGGATTCTGCACACCTGGATAGATAAAGGCATGGGACACATGGAATGTACGGCATGCAAATGGTTACTTGTTTAAGTGGTATCAAGTGTTGGCTAGTAATGAACCACTGAGGAATAGTTTCCCTACAAGTTGAAAGACACCTAGGCACAGAGAATCCTAACTTATTAAAATTAATGAGTAACAGATGGCTGTTAAATGCCCAAGCAAGTTGTTAATAGAACACTTTAAAAATGATGTAGTGGAGGTTGCATGCCTTCTTTAGCCTGTTGGAAATTATTATCTGTAAGGTGTTCCTTTTTTTAATGGAAAATCCTACAGCATTGTGAAGTAAAGAGAGACGTCCTGGATTGAAATCCTGATTTTAATGATTATTGGGTTTGTGGGGCGCCTGGGTGTCTCAGTCGTTAAGCGTCTGCCTTCGGCTCAGGTCATGGTCCCAGGGTCCTGGGATCGAGCCCCTCATCGGGCTGCCTGCTCAGCGGGAAGCCTGCTTGACCCTCTCCCGCCCCCCCTGCTTGTATTCCCTCTCTCGCTGTGTCTCTCTCTGTCAAATAAATAAATAAAATCTTTAAAAAAAATGATTATTGGGTTTGTGACCTTGGGAAAAGTATTTACTCTTTCTAATTGCAAAAGATAATAATGCATTTCTCCTCTACTTAACATCCTTAATCTGTTTCAGGGAAACATGGTTTGCTGCTAGTGTCTTCATGGAAAACATTGTTTCTTCCTCTTCAGGCATTCCATTGCTTGATCTCTCTAGCAAAATTCTTCCTAAAAGTAAAGTGCTTTTACAGAAACAAAAAAAGTAAATTGTATCATAGGAACAAGATGTCTTAGTTTTCACCTTAGTAGGGCAAGCAGAGGGCATGTCACCAGCTAGACCCCAAGACCTGGCCTTTACTGCCCACCCCCTGTAGTCACTATCCCTTGTCTTAAACTTTTCCTTAAGCTCCTCTTTCCAGCTTATCTCTTAACTCAGGCAATGAAACGTGAAACCACCCCTCAGGTGATGGCGACTGCCCTGACAAGACCTCCCCAAGGGCCCAGACCACCCAGAGCTGTTGAGCTAAGCCCCTGACTCCCGCCTTCACAGATGGACCATGGAGTGACCCCCTGAAATGGACAGCAATTGTCTTTAATCTCACTATAATTCTAAAATCTCTGCCCAAGGAGGAGCCTCAGCCTCATTTGCATAACATACAATGTATGTACAGGCATGTTTCCTTAAGGCCCATGTGCGGCCTTATGCCCACCTCAACGTACAAGACAAGGCTTCCCTATCTAAATATTCATCCTAACCCTAAACAAAAGGAACCCAATCACCCTCTCTGGGGAGTAACCGCTTTGGAAGCCATGCCCCATGATCTCCTTATTTGCCACAAATAAACGTTTCCCTTGTGCGGCAACTCAACCTGGCGCAATTTCTGACTCACCAAGGAACAGACTCACTTTGGTTCAGTTGCAGGAAGAGTGAGGCTAGAGAAACTCCAGCAGCAGGACTGTTCATTCAGGCCCTCACATTCTAGGGAACCTTAAATTGTGCTTCTGTTTAGCATCTCCATTTCATCCAGACTGAAATCTAGGATGCCTGGGTGGCGCAGTTGGTTAAGCCTCCAACTCTTGGTTTCAGCTCAGGTCATGATCTCCGGGTTGTGGGATCAAGCCCTGTGTCGGTGCTTGAGACTTTCTCTCACTCTACCTCTGCCTCTCTCTCATTCTCTCTCTCTCAAATAAATAAATAAATCTTTAAATAAATAATAAATAAATAAATACTGATATCTATGAATTCTTAACTAAGTATGTGAATAGGAGAACAAATCGAGAGATGAAGGACTTACAAATTGGGAAACTTCAAAATGCCTAAGCTAACGAAAAAAAAAATGTATGCCTAAGATTAAGGAATTGTAAATCAAATGAGTAAAATAGCTAGGATCCTGCAAACATATTCAAGTGCACTAACTTCCTTTTCAGTAGAAGCTCAATCAATGTAAATCCAATTATATATTAGCTAGGCTCTTTCTATGCCCTTGG
Source organism: Halichoerus grypus (assembly GCF_964656455.1). Taxonomy (NCBI): domain Eukaryota; kingdom Metazoa; phylum Chordata; class Mammalia; order Carnivora; family Phocidae; genus Halichoerus; species Halichoerus grypus. Next base: position 25,526,572 of record NC_135714.1, read on the forward strand.
CAGTCATTTGAATACTGGAGACTATTGATGTTACTAGACCATATGCCAATATTTACATCATATTCTTATGTTAAACTGTGGCTAGATAGCATCTTTAAGGTTTTGAGTTTGAGGTGAGAAGGGACAGAGGAATTAAGCTATTTTTCATTTTTAGGAAATATATTCAGAGCACTGAGGAGTCAAAAGTTTGTTGTGGATTGAGAATTGAAGTTTGAAGATAGGGAAAAAATGCAGGTATTGGGGGGCACAGTGCAACATGGAAGTAAGGAGGGTAATATGTAGCTAGTATTGTGGATTTTTGCACTTATGAACAGAGGTGGCTCATAGATGAGTAAGTGGATAAAAATGCTGAGATTTCTAATTACTGATTTATATCTTTATATTGTGGTCATTTAAAAATTTTGGTAGAAATGCCCTTATAAGATATGTCTCCATATTTCTGTGTTTTTGAAACTTATTTCTCTCAGATCAAGATTCCTGGGGATCCACCATGAAAGCATTTTATTCCCTGTGGGAACATTACGGCATTGCAGATAATGCCACAGAACCAAAAGCTTGTTTATTTTTTTATTTTTGTAAAAGATTTATTTATTTATTACAGAGAGAGAGATAGTGAGAGAGAGAGAGCACAAGCAAGGGGAGCGGCAGGCAGAGGGAGAAGCAGGCTCCCCGCCAAGCTGGGAGCCCAATGCGGGGCTCGATCCCAGGACCCTGGGATCATGACCTGAGCTGAAGGCAGACGCTTAACCGACTGAACCACCCAGGCGCCCCTAAAAGCTTGTTTAATTGGCAATGGAAAGAAGCCATTTAATAGGTACCAAATCAAGTCTTTCAGGTATAATATGAAACCAAATGAAATAACTAAAATTTTTGAATAGTGTCCCAGTGTCTTGGTATTTTTCTTTTTCCTTTAATTCTTTCTTTTTAAACATCTGAATCTAATTTATATCATACAGACTAAAACCATGCAAAGTGTGAGTGCAAGAATTTATTTTCAGGGGAGCCTGGCTGGCTCAGTTGGTAGACCACATGATTCTTGATCTCAAGGTTGTAGGTTCAAGCCCCACATTGGGTTAGAGATCACTTCAAAATAAAATCTTTAAGAAATTTTAATTTTCTTAAGAATAGATGCATATCTGCTTTAGCTTCTTTCTAGAACACATTCAACTGGTGCCTAGCTACAAACAATCACTCTTGGATTATAAAACCTGAAAGTTTATGAGACAATAGGCTTCTACATCTCCAATTTTTTGGAAATGGAAAGACAAAAAAGGAAAAAAAAAAAAAACATGTTAACCATGTTATTGTTTTTTCTTATTCACCCATTATAAAAATAATTGTTAAGGAATTAAAATATTCCAGATTCTATGTTAAGTGAATAGTAGAGATAAAATAACAAAACAGTTACTGTCCTTATTATAATTTTTTTGCCTGCTCAAAGCATCAAGATCAAGGAATTGTGACAATAAATCATAAAATATTAAAGAAGTGGGGAAGCAAGCATGCATAATTTCTCCCAACAATGAAAACAAAAAAAAAAACGGTGACCAAAATTCTAGGTAAAACAGAAGAAAAAGAAATTGCATGGTGAATATGAAGCAAACTGTAATATGGTGTGATTTCTAAATATTAGGGAATGGAGAGAGCATTTGTCACATAGCAGGTGCTCAATAACTCTTTGATGAATGAAAGAATTAATTCATATAATAAAGAAAAATGTACTTAACCTGCATTTTAGACTCATTCTTTTTGAGTAGCACAGGAACTGTAAAATTAGAACATTGGAAACAATATGTACCCAAACATATAACTGGTTCGACACTAACAATATTTATAGAGTACAAGCAATATAGGTAGGGTTCAATGTAAAAACTTTTGAATGAACCTTCAAAAACAGCAAGGAGGATAAACTTTGAGAATGCACATATGATCTGTCTTGAAAATGTTAAACTTGGGGCACCTGAGTGGCTCAGTTGGTGGGGTGTCTGACTCTTGATTTTGGCTCAGGTCATGATCTCAGGGTGGTGAGATTGAGCTCTGTGCCAGTTTCCACTCTGGGCATAGAGCGTTCTGGGGAATTCTCTCTCTCTCTCTCCCTCTCCCTGCCCCCTACCTCCCCCCCCCATTGCGCACACACATGCTCTCTCTCTCTTTCAGGAAAGAAAAAAAAAGAAAAAGAAAATGTTAAACTTTCTAGGCCAAGACTTAATTAATTTATGTCCCACCTACTTGTGTATATGTACATGTTAATATATAATATGTATATGTTAATATATGTTATATAATATGTAATATGTATATGTTAATATATAAGTGACAGATGTTGAGAATTGGAAGTGAGGAGAGTGAAGAAATGAATAGGTACTGGAATATTCAGTTTACAGATTTTAACTTATACTGCTAAACATAAAGAATTGAAAAAAATTCACTGTATATTTGATGATTATTTTACCAAGGAGATGTACTGATTTTAAAATATATATTTAAATAATTTTAATAAAATAAAAATGAATTGTAGAAATTTCAGAAAACACAGAAGGTACAGAAAAAAAAGATATAAAAAATCACTTTATAATCCCCTAAATCAAAAATTACTATTGTTAACTTTTGAGTTTATTTTCTAATAGTTAAGCATATAAATATATTTGGTTCCCAAACTTGTAACTGTTCTTGCATATTATTTTTTCCAGTGTCAAATTTACATCAAATATTCCCTCAAAATATTTTCCTCTTTGTCAGATAATTTGTATTTTAATGGCAATTTAATATTTTTTATGATGTGGGTAAATGTATTTAGTGATTACTCTTTTGAACAATAATTATTTTATCATTCATTCAACAGAAGTCAGCATACTGGTGTCCATTATTGTTGTCTTTACTTAAAATTATTCAAAGTTATCTCTTAACTTATTCTATAAGTTATGGAAAGGAAAATTCTCCCAGTGTAATGGGGAAAAACATGACTTGAATTCTTGCTAAAAATTTCTTTATTTGTGAGTCTCCTTTTTCTTTAAAGATATATGTATATCATTTAACATACACACGCATACACACACACACACACATTTGAGATACCACTTGACCATGAAGACTTTGGCCCCCCAAATTAGATAGCTATTGAATAGCTACACAATTCTTTCTATTTGTCAGATGATTATATGTGTAAAAGTTAGATAATGCAGTGACACAGGAATGTGATACATTGCACTGACAGGTAATACACTTCCCATAGGAGAGGGCTATAATTCTCATCTCAGACTATCAGAGTGTTCTTTTTGAAAACTGCTGCATGAACTCCATTCATGTTTAGATTATATTATTACAATTTATAATCAGATACTGTTTTGTGCCTGGTACATGAATCATAGCCTTTACATGTGCTATTATGGATTATATGACTTACATCTCTTATGGATCCCCCCCCAATGTCTACCTTAGTCTGGGATACAAAGGAAGTGATGAATTCAAAAACTCCCACCTGAGTTTTACAGTGAACAAGAATCCGTAGTTTTACAGCTAAGACAATGAATGCCTAGCTCTTTTACTCATTCCATTATTTTCTAAAGTATTTAAGTGGCTTAAGTGTTCAGTTTAAGAAATTATAAAAATGGAGTAAAACTCTGCAGATATTAGAAGTATCCTATTTTATAGTTAATCAAAAGGTCAGGGGGCCTTTTGTACTAAACAAGTCTCATCAGGGTAGTTCATTAACACAATTAGACAAAATGCATTCTCAGTTTCAACTATCAGTTCATTTTAAGGCACTTTCTGCCTTGCTTAATCAAATTAAACATGGAAGACTTTTCCTGGCAACATAATCAACATGTAAATTAAAATGCACAGGGATCTCCAAAGAATAAAAAAAAGTTAATTATTTAATCATTTTTTCCCTCTATGTATTGGATTGAGAACGTTTAATTAAAAAGAGAAAAAGAAAAGTAAGTAAATATATCTTTAACATATGTTTATTTCTCTTGTATGAAGATGTGACTAATTAATATTAAAATGATGACATGGAATATTGAATTTACTGTTTTAATAATAGGGATTTAGGCTAATCAAAAATTGTCGTTTTCATTGGAAAACTTAATTGACAGAGACGTAATGTGTTTTCATAAAATGTGGAAGACAGTTTTAAACGATATTTTCTTTTTATATACAAGTGGCCATGCATTTATCAAGTGGTTTACCTTTTAGAAAACTGAAAATATTGCTGAGGATCAAAGAGACAAACTGAGAATCCATTTGACATTTTATTAAGAAAGTTCAGGAACAGTTCATTTGGACTTTAATTTGCCATCCACTGAAGTTTATGACGGAGTGGGTACAAAGTGTGACTATTGATTCTCCATCTCTGCAATTTCTATCTGCAGAAGATTATTGTGAATAAATTCATTTTCTAGCCTGATTTCTCTGACTTCTCAGTATTTTCTCCCTATTTTCAAAATGTTAAAATGTTGAGTTCAGACAAATGCTAGTAATCTCTGGTTTCCCTTTTTAGTTTGCATAATCCTGCATAAAATAAACTCTTTTTTAACATGAGAAGCTCTTGAGTGTGACTGCTCTGATTTAAATCAGTGAAAATCCACTTAATATCGCATTCAGTTATTCACTTAGGGATGCATTCAGTTATCCTTCACTCTTAGAGATAATGTTGACTTCAGAGATATCAACCAGGAAGAACGACCCACTAATACGATTTATCCAACTTTTTAAAAACAAGTTCTATACTAGTGATTCAGAAATGTTTTCAAAGATCTCTAGAGTTTTGTACTATATCAATGTCCTTACATACGACTTTTCAGGAAGGTATGTATATTGTATTTATAGGTGGAAAGTTCACTTGTCTACACGCTTTAGGTATTTCAACAGTGGAACATTTCAAGTGCTCTTCAATACTAGCAAATCAGGTAACATTTATTCAATGACCATTTAAAAAATTTGTGTGACTTGATGTTCTGGGTAAAGGATATATAAAGATACATAAGACCTAATCTTACTATTAACTCACAATTAAGAGAGAGAAACAAAATCAGGCTACCACGAGAGGATGCTTTCTGGGATAGTGGGGACTCGAGAAGCCTCAGACCTTTTAGAAACTCAGGAATATTGGATACCAAGGGAAAAGATAAATAAAATGGCATGCCAATTTTAGGCTATGGTGTTCCTAAAAGATAAAATAACTCAATTGCATAGTTAAAATGAATATTTCATGTGTGTGCATTTCTATACCTATATATTTATACTTAAGTTTGTTTATATTTAATTCATATAATAAGAACAAATCTTAGCTGAGGATATTCTTGCACAGTACAATTATGTAACTAAATATATCTATTTAATGTAACAAATACTTATATACTTAAATGTTATTTGTTTCCAATAACAGCCTTATAATCTATATATGATTATTATTTCCACTATACAGATAAGAAGTCCAAGGAGTTTCAAGTTACTTCCACTTCCACTATACAGAAGTACAAGGAGTTTCAAGTTACTTGCACAAGGTTATACAGCTAGTAAATGGGAGAACTGGGATTTTAACCCTAGTCGGGTAACAGAGGAAAGTCTTATGTGACAGAGTAAGGAAATAAAATCCTATCCTGCAGGAGAGGGGGACTCATTAACTGCTTTCAAGCAAAGAAGTGATAAGCACCAAGAGGTAGTTCAGAATTTCAGGGCAACTGTGCTATGGAAAGATGGATTTGTTCAGTCCTGTAAATAGATAATATAGTCACAATGACCTTATTTAACTATTGTGGGGTTTTGGGGTATGTGTGTGGGGTTTTTTGTTTGTTTGTTTGTTTCACTTAGGGAGCAATCTTTGGAGTGGAAATCAATTTTTATTTAAAAAACATATTTTTAAAAAGACAAAACAGGAAACAGCCTTGAAATGGCATTTGATTTTAGCAGAATAAGGAAAGCCTATGTGAATGTTTCTGAAAGAACGTAAGGAGAGAAACAAATACCCTAGAAAGTGTTGTGAAATTTCAGAATAACGTTGAAGTATTGTGGCTTTTTGTTGTTCATCACCTGTACTTATAAATATTCATGAGTTTCTCCGATTATACACGAATCTAGCAGGCACCATGAAAATACTTGGTATTTCTCGGTGATGGAATAAATTGGGAAGTGCCAGATTAGAAAGAGAAGGCACTTCTCAATGGGTTATTTATGTAGTCAATGCTAGCAAATATATTTATGTAATGTTTTGACTGACCGGACCTTTCCTTTTGTTCTTTCCATTTTTAATAATTAACTAAGGACGAATCTGAAAAGTGTGTCTGGTGGTAATCTGGGCCTCTAAATTTTTAGATCCACTGGCTAGGGAGTTAATTACTGAAACTTTCCAATTTTACCAGAATCATATCAAAACCATGGCTTGGTATTATTTACCCAAATAAACAACATTCTTTAGAAGAAAATAGGCAGTTTTACTAATGAAGAATGTAAATTCCAGCTTTGTGTGTTATTCATGAATGCTCTGATACCACAATTGTTATTTTAAAGTGTTTAGCTGCTCTGAAAAGCATCTTCGGCAATGATGTTGAATGTTGACTGCTGAATGTCAGAAATAATGATCTAGCTGCACTGTAATCTTTGCTGAATGAGTTCTATTATGTGTCACATTTAGAAGAATATTTGTGTTGTTGAATGATTTTCAACTAATTATCTAGCACTGCTTGCATTTCATAGAATATAATAATCACATGAAAAGTTTACTATGAATACTGCTAAGTCCAATTTTATACATCATATTTGAAAAGTGAACTAAAATTGACATATTTATCAGAATCCATATATATATTGTTGTTGGAATATGGGCACAACATAAATGTTTTCCTTGCTTTACAAAAGAACTCAATTTAGATTCACTAGTAATAGCGTTTTATTTTATTCTGTTTCAGTGATTGTCATTTTCATATTGAAAAAAAATTAAGTGTAAGTAATATGAAGTAGGAAGGGTTCCTTTAGAATATTTTGGCTACTCCATTGCTTCTCTCTGCTAGGCAAATTGGTCTCACGACCTGAGACCATGACCTGAGCTGAAACCAAGAGTCTGACAATCAACCAACTGAGCCATCCACGGATCCTCACTGAATTTTTTGACTATAGGAAGAAGCAAGTATACCATCACCGTAGTAAACCACAGATTCATCCAACACAAACACACACTGAGGTTTCTTGTTTACCTGCTACAATCAACAACACTCAACAGTTCCTCTTAGTCCTTCTCTGATGACAACTTTTGGTTTCTAATCTGCATAATATGAAAATGTCATCTATATAAAATTCAAATTATGTATAACTATGTATTTTAGAAGGACAATAAATATATTTGTTGAACCATGCATAAACTCCCAACACAAGTGTCATAAGTAACACCTCACTATTCACAGTTATAACTCACACTCAATATCAAAAATCAGGGATACTGAAAGGCACAATTCTAGGACCTTCTAATTTAGGGTAAATGTAGGGACATGCAAATATAATCATGCTTACAGATTATTCTTTAAATAATAATCATTTGATCTTAATATATCAGTTTTCTAGTCATATAATTACAAACACATTGCTCCAAATAGTGAAATTATTTATTTACCTCTTGGTAGACCCTGGGACTACAGACAGTTGATTGAATTATTCACTTTCAACCAGATGGTTGGTATCCTGGAAATACAATAAAAGCCTGAAATTACTTGGTTTATGCAACAACATACCCCAAAATAGTTTTAATTGTAATTAGTTACATAAAACAACTAAGTTATATATGATGATAATTATAAAAATACTTTCTACTAAGCTTTTGGTGCTGAATGAAATCTAACTTTTATGAAAGTAGTAGACCAAAATTTTCAAATATTTTACAGCTTTGTATACTTTGGAAATAGCAGAACTTGAATGATTAAAGAGAATTTAAATTTTACCCTATTTTGCCTGTCTATTTCACTCCCAGAATATTTCCCAGAGATGTAATGGACTGTTATTTATATATTTAAAATTTTTAATTTTTATTTTAATTTATTTTAAATTTAAATTTACAAGTTTTCTTATGGTTGTTAGATTATAATAAATAATAATCTTATTTTGGGAATATTTTAAGGGTATTGTTGATAATAGAATATGTTAAAATCAAGCGATGAGACACACTTTTGTCTCAATGAATGGACAAGAGCTAAGGGTGAAGAGGTCTTTCCTCAATGGAAAAGTTACAAGGGCTTAGGGGATGAAATCTAAAATTTACAGTTTAAAAAAAAATGCCCTTCTGGAAAATGCATGAGAAAAATAAGAGAAGGAAAGCTTTAATACCACAATTATCCAAGTTTATGCAGAGAATAATACACATAAGTTTGTCAGAAATGTCCATTAAAAACTCAACTTTTAAAAGTGCTTTTCATCTAGCTCTAGAAAGCTTATGATGACTGCATCCAAAAGTAATACTCTGGTCTACATTTATAGAAAATAAATTTAGCTATATTCAATAGCACATATTTAAAATATACACATCTTCCCATATGTGCACAGGCATCCATACCCACACCCACACCATGTACTGGACATCCACTGTGTACCAAAAATCCTCTATGTCCCAGAAATAGGTAGGACTAAGTAATTTTCCCTACCTGAAAGTGATTCCCATTGGAGTCATGAAGAAAGACACCAAAAAACAATTTCTATACAATGTAATGAGTGCTAGAGTAGAATTAAGTATAAACTGCCGTGAGAACACAGGGCACAAGCAATCCTTGTCATTACCCTTAAGTGTATCACTTCCAAGTTTACATTTTGCAGACACAATATAACCATAACTTCAAATAATGTCCACTCTTTTACACCATCATTCATAAACACTTAGGCTATGAATTCATTGGCACCTCTAGTCTTTGGCTCCATTACAGTCTTCTCCTTTTATCTGCATCCTGTCTTCACATTGTTCTCTAAAAAGGTCATTACCTCAATCACTCCTCTGTCATTATTGATTCTTTGTATTATTTTTGCAGGAACCACCCGAGAAAAACCTAACCCTGGCTTACTCTAATTGTTTATTTTGTTGGCTGAAGATGATGGAGAAAGAAACAGACTAATGCAGCATAAACCCATGGTCCTTACACTTAACTTAGTCCTAAGTATAACTCCCAACATTTTATCCATTGGATAACTTCAATCATCATACACATATTTTTGATTCACAAAGCTTCATTTCCAAATGAGACTGATTGATTGGTTGATTGATTTTGCCCTTCGGCTACCTACTAGACATCTCTAGTTTGATCTTCCATAGTCATATCATAGTAGCCTATTTAAAACAGATATCATTCTTTATTTAACTAATTCATCAATTGTCAGTGGTCAGGTCAGTAAAGGCAGTCATGCCAGCATGATTATTGAATACTTAAGCTTTTGTTTATAGTAAAGCTTCTACAAGACAACACACTTGAATATGTTACCTCCAGATACTCAAGTTCCAAGCCTAATATTGCCAGATTGCAAAAACACTATTCCATATAAAACAAGTGTAGCTTTGATTGATAATTGAGGAAACATTTATCTTTAAAATTTTCAAGCTCATCTTATTTGAGTCCCAAGAAAATCCAAATCCAAATATCATAAAAGAAACATTCTTTAAGTTAAGGCTATTCTATCAATCAAATAATTACCCATCAATTAGCAGGTAGAAAAGGAAAAAAAAAATCAGCTAACCGGACTGAGTTAATTTGGCCTTTCTGTGGTAATGATTTGAAAATTATTGCTGGTAGTTAATTTTTTGATTTGACATTATTAAAAAAAAAAAAAAAACAAACCTCTAAATTAATCCAAACCATGGGTAGGAGTGTGAGTTTTATCTATTAACAAGAATCACAAGCATCTAGTCAAACTGGTACACTGACATGATTCTGAATAGCAACTAGAAATAAATGCTGAGGGACTGTGGTCATTATCTTCATGCTGATTAATCGTATTTATCAGTCCATCAGAAAGTTAGGTTATGCAAAAACATGATCTATTAATCATGACATAAAGATAATTGTAAATATTTTCAAAAATTTCTGTTCTTTTTTTTTTTAATTTCCCCAAAACTCTAGTAAATATTACTATGCTTAACTTACTGCATTAGTTGAGTGAAGTCACTTTATATAATTTGCTAGGTAATAGAAATTCTGTGACAAGAACCTTTACTTTTTTTTTTTAATTCTAAAATCACACTGATCACCATTAATTCAAGTCAATATTTATGTCTTATTGAGTGGTCTGAACTTAACAATGTGCCAAGATGAAGGGAGAAGCATTCTCTTAACTTTGTCTTTGGAAGAAGAAAATAGTTTCTTTCTGTCATTATTTATGGAAAAAACCTATTGCTTAACAAACCCTGTAAGGCAGTTTTTGTCTTGGTTTGATCCAAATCAGGTAGAAAAGCAGCTTTGCTACTGGTTGTAGAGTTTATGTATAGTTTATTATGTGTATTATCACTTGAGAAAATAAAATGTGCTTTAGACAAATATAATTACATGTGTTTTAGGTCAAGTGTTCTTTAAGGCCGAGGCACAATTCTTCAACATTTAATATGTGGGGGCCAGGATAAATGTAGTTTAATCACAGCAGGGGCAGTGGTAAAGGTGTACACATTAGAATGACCAGTCATTGGTAGAGTATCAAGTGCTTTATGTAAGCAATGAGAAAACCATATAATTTAGCCAAAGCCAAAGCCACAAGTGAGTTAGAAACATTGTTGCTCTCAAGTGAAATCAATGACAAAATAGCTACAAATGCTTGTTACTTATTTAGTTTATTCCAGAGAGAAGGCAAAAAGATATTATTTTCCTTCATAATGGTCAGTGGAAAATTGTTTATTTGTTCTGGTTTATTGCTTATCAGCTATTTGTAATCTTTCAATTAATCGGAATATTGTGAATTGAATGAATGAAAAAGCTCTCTCTACACAACTCCTGCTATCCTTTGAGTAAATACTAAATTGGAAAACAGCAAAAACTTCTACACATTGCTATTTTGCCATTCTTTGGGTTTACTCACAGGTGTAAAGAGTTCAACGTTCAGTAGTTTTATAAAGTAGGTGAATATGTCAATCCTGTTTCCAGTAAACAATCCACATAGTTTCCATGATAGTTAATTTAAAATGTGCAAAACAAAACATAAAACAACATAAAAGAATCATTGAAAAGTAGTTGCCCAAAATGAAATGTTTACTTATTTTAAAGACTCTCCAGAATGTCATGAGAAGAAACTCCTTAAAACAGAGATTTTTGTATGTTTTGTTCACTACCCCATCTTGAGGACCCAGAACAGTACCCAATATCAGATAATAATTAAAATTTCTTAAAAGACTGAATAAATGATCAAATCATGTGAGTAAACTAGTTTTGAAATTAATTTGGACTGTGAATTATTTCTAGTTTCTGTAAAATGCATTTGATGTTAAGAATTAGCAACCTAATATCACTCCTCAAAATGGTAATATCCGAGCAGAAGAAACAAACACCTATAGTATGTATAATAGTTTGGCGTTCTCTTGGTTATAAGAATAGGGAAGCAGGTCAGAATTACCATGTTCTCCTGAGGATTATAGTGTTCTCAAGGCCTCATCAGATTTTAAGAAAATCCCGCAGGCTTACTATCATATGAATGCAAAATATTGGGATTATTTTTCAAGTTCTTGATTAAGCCAGGTATTTAATACAGGAAATAGAATTCAAGTTTTAAATGTGACTATAGGAAAGCAATCATCAAAACGTGGTGACAAACTCTGAACTGTATTTATGTAGATCATAGAAGTCTTAGAATTGGAATTAAGCAGGAAGTTCGAGGTCATTAATCTTATATCTGAGGAAATGACTCTTCAATTGCAATACACACAATTACAATACATTCTCATTTATCTGGATTCCAAGTTACTTGAAAGCTCAACTCACTAATTTATTTTCCCACTTGACTTTTATGTGAAAGAAAGAAATTACAAATAATAGGAAAGATAATTAATGCATTTAAAGATGACTCTGGGGTACTTCAAGACCCTGAAGTATCTATTCAGTCATCAGGAAAGATACAATTATCTTCAGTATCAGTTTAGCATTAACTCTTTGACTTGATTTCCAAGCTTGGAAACCCTACCTTATATGAATGTTCTGAGCTATGGGACTTGTAGGGGAACCGGTGGGTGTCAGATGAATAAGGAAAAGCAAAGACCAAAATGATGTTGAAGGAAGAGAAGAGAGGCACCACAGAAAAGACAGAAAGCAAAAACAGTGTAAATTGTGAGGAATCCAAGAGAGAAAGAAAAAGGTAAAGAAAAATTAAAATTTGAAGCAGATATATATCGGCAGGAGATTAAAGAAGGAACTGGAAAATTCCCCACTCTGGAGGTTACAGTATAACACATTACTCTATCTCAGATTCTCCTTCCCTTCTCTGAGAGAATGTGTGACACAACTCCTAACTCACTTCCTTATGCTTCCTTACGATACACCCCAATCACCAATGTAATCTTAAAAGGCTCTCTATTCCTCAAAATCTAATTTATGTGATAAAAGTATGCCGACTAACAGCTGGCTAGGACAGAATTCTTAGAGAATATCTCTTGGTCTGATAATCCATTCCTGACAAATGAAATGATAGCATTTGCTTTAATTACTTCCAGTAATAGGAATGCCTTCATAACCCAAAAATTATTTTAGAAAATGCTCGCAAATGTTTTGTCCTTCCTGTTCATCTTTTCCTCCTTGCCCTTCTCCTTGTCAACTCTCTGCCCTCCTTCCCCTCTCCTGCTTTCTCAAGTTATAAATTGTTTAAATACAGTGCAGAAATCTCTACTAGAGTGAACTGTGTCAATGTGTTATTGTAGAGACTCCCTGTGTGTCACAATAATTATTCAGTACATGTAGTTAATGCATTCTTAAACAGTAATCATTACTACTTACTAAGAACAGATAAAGCTATCAAGAGGGTCTCAAAACAGAATAACCTTTAACACATCTGAGCAATAAAAGAGTTTTTAGTACAATTTATGAGGTTTCAAATCCCAAATCCTCATTTTGAGAAAAGAGCCTTTTGGGTAGTATTTTCTACCCTCAAAGGATCAACTATTGCTACTTCTATATTTCACTATTATTTGAATTGCTGCTATAAAATAGTTACTTCAAATGAATTGGAGTAGCATAGACAATATGTTCTCTAATCTTTCTTGACTTAAATCATGCTTATGAGCTTACTTCCGTAAGTCATTTCTAAATGTAATGCAGTAGGAAACTGTGTGGGCTTTGATCGTTCAAACTGATTTGATACTCAATGTTGCCTCCCACTACTTTGTGACCTTGACTTCATTTCTTTGACTAAACGTTTCTCATCTGTAAAATTGGTACAACAAAACTGACTTTGCCCGATTATGAAGGGAGAGATTGAGGCTTTTTGACATGTCTCTTAAGTAATTTAACCTATTTTGGGGGGCACATGGTTGGCTCAGTCGGTTAGGCATCCAACTGTTGATTTAGGCTCAGGTCATGCTCTCAGGGCTGTGAGATCAAGCCCCGCCTGGGGTTCCATACTCAGTCGGGAGTCTGCTTGATATTCTCTCTTTCTTCCTTTATTAAGTCTTTCAGTCTTTCATTCAAATACCATTTATTGACTTCTTACGGTAAAAACATATTGAGAAATTCAGAGAAAAGATAGTTTCCACTTCCAAAGAGTTCAAAATTACTACCTGAGCCTGTTTCACAATGGACAGATTTAATAAATGTTTGCTGAAGGATCAATATGTATAAGGAAATAAGTTTTTATAGATGATGCAGTTATTGAGATAACAGAATGCTTCTTTCTTACTTTTGTATGATTGACAAGTACACGTGAGTAATCATTACATCCAAGAGCATTAATAGTGATTTATAATATTATAACACTTAGGTTGTGCTAAACATGCCTCTTGGTAGCTATGCATATTATTTCAATTTGATTGTCTTAAAAATCCTTTCTGTTAGGTACTATTATTTTAATTTACAGATGAGGAAACTAAAGTGCCGAAGTCAGAAAACTTGTTCAATATCACACGTCTGCTAAGATTAGCAACCCAGATTTGAGTGCATGTAATTAGAGTCCAGACTCCAACTCAATCATTGTGATGCAATGCCTATTTTAATTGATACAGGTAAGAAAAGAAATCTAATATATATAACATAGCTAATACAATTAGAGTTAGTTGTAGGCTCCTAATATGTAGGTAGCATAAGGATCGAGCTTTGAATAATAAGCCTGATTTCAATGGGCTGAGATGAAGGGTGGAGTTGGTATGAGGATGGACAGGTTTTAATCTGAGGAGATTATATGAACAGTGGTGTCACAGTAAGATGCTGCAGGAGATGGTCTATAAATAGCGATGGATTGTTTGGATGGAAAAAAAGGACATATAGAGGGAAAACTCTGGAAGATGTGACAAAAGAAATTCTACAGCAATGAGAACACTTTAAATCTTTTACAAGGATAAAGCTCTGAAAACATAGGCCACCTGACAAGGTGTGACAGCCCAATCTTTGTGAGGCATTTGAAAGGGTCACCATAGCTGTCTGAACCTGAAGAACTATGACCTTCCAGTCCCTGAAATCCTGCTGAGTTTCAGGCAGCCAGGGAAGGTTATCCTTAAATGACTGTGTGAAATCATTCTTAACATATGGGGCTCTTAAGCAATGCTGCGTGTTGTCAGATGCACCAGTTACAACTGTCTCCAAGAGCAAAGGTAAGAGCATTAACTACACCACGTATCGTGGCTTCTTCCTAGTCCTGTCACCATCAAGACCCATCCAGGAGCTACAGAACAAAATGGTTGACTTGCATAGCTTCATCCTTGAGAAGGTGAAGCAAAAGATGAAAGTCATTTCTTAATGCGTAGCAGAGAACGGGAAAGGAAAGTTTTGAGTTTGCATTTACACAAGGCAGTCTCATGTCCTTCTCGAGAGAGAGCAGCCATCAAATGCTTGTATTAAAACTGACACACACTCAGTCATAAAGCAGAATGATATTTTTTAAGAAGAAAAACAACTTCCGAAGTTCGGCAGAATTATGTCCTTGGCCTTCGGAAAAACACTGAAGCCAGGACAGAAGTGCTACGTGTTCCTCTGTTCTTCCCTTCCCTGTGTTCCGAGTTATTACTTGCTAAATCAATTGCAGCTGCTTACCGCGCTCTAGTGCATTTAAGCCCCTTCTTGGGGCCTCTATAGCACCCTTTGAGAATTTCACCCATAACTCCTTACCAATTCCCTAAGCTGTCTTGACTTCTCTACCAGAAAATTGTTATTATATTTATAACAGCATTCTGAGAATATTTCACCAAGCTGCTAACGAAACTCTCTTTTATACAACCAATGAATTATGCCTTAAATGTCTTTTTCTCTCTGCATGATGTCCTAGATTAATGCGCTATATAATGTTTGTAAATACAACCATGTTTCCTCTTTAAAAGTCATTAAGAGGGTTTTAATAAACATTGAAATGATCAATGTGTTAATTGGTTCCAGATAATGTTTATCAAATATTTAGGAAGAGGAAATAAAGCACTGTATGGCAAATAATCCAATTCAAGGGAGTAGTTTTATTGGACGAGATTTGCTTAAACAGGGATAGGATTTCAACACTAAGAGCTTTTTAAAATACAAATGGGAAAATGAGGTAAGAATTAGCTTAAGTAAAAGTTAATGCAACATTAGGTTTGCAAATTCAGTTGAACAAAGTTAGAAAATTTGAAGTTTTTGTTACAAGGATAAATTCAAATGGTGTACTTTGGTTTTGTGTGATAGACCATGTGGATTTTACCTTTATTAGTATTATTTGTTAATAATTATGTTCTGTATTATAAAACTGATGACCTAAAAAATAATTTCTCTGAATTCTAAATCTGAAGGCCTGTCCAGTCATAGGGAGGAAAGTTATACAACTCAGATCAAATTCAATACTTATCCTAATTTACTCCTGCTTTCACATTTTTCAATGAAGGAATACAGATACATAAACGAATAGAATAGATTTTCTACATATATGCATATATGCATTTTTCTGTCCTTGCACTCTCTAGCAGAAATATTTCAAACTGCTATTAGAAATTTAAATTTCAAGCAATACTAAAAATTAACAGGTAAAATAAAGACACATTTCATTTTTCCCTCAACTCACTCTACAAACAGAACACTTTTGGTGAAGGATGACAGGGATACAGTTGTCCATTCTAAAATTCCACAGGAGAAGCAAAAAGAATTTTGAGGGCCTGGAAATAGTAAGTCCAGGATCACTCTTTGCTATCTAAAAGTGCTATAACATTTCTAATGTTAATAAAAATGCCCACGCTCCCAAGAGAGCAGGAAACTTTCAGATTCTCTACGTGCTTCATGGCAACACCTATTCAAGTTTATTAGGAAAACTTGGTTTAATACCTATGCAACATTCTTTTTCAACTTTGTGTCATTTTTTTTTTCTTATCGTCAAATGGAAGCAAAGAATACTAGAATTTTCTGACCTGGGACCTAAAGTTTTCTCTCGTACTCACATTTTATTTTCACACATTTTTTTATAAGGCAATCAAAGTGACATCCCAACATTAATGTTACACATAATTTAGAATGGAGGATTTTTTTTTTCCAGCAGTTTTGTTATTGTCACTGAAGAATACGATTAGAGGGGACATGGAGAGCAGGATATATAAAGGAAAAATATATGGTTAATATGAAGAAAGTCATGATTTTTTTTAAAAAAATGTGACATTAGCAGAAGAATAACATAAAATGGAACTCTACATTTTAAGACCTAACGACCTATGGGATTTTAATGGAATGAATGTTCTGAGTAATGCCAGGAGAGAGAAATGAAAAAAAAAAAAAAAAAAAAACCTAAATGAATCACATGAAAGTATGCAGAAATCCTATATTTTATTATATAAATTCTTAAAAAAAATTCTTACTGAATTTTCTGTGGTATCTCCCTACAGTGTTAAGAAATAGCTTGTCAGACAAATGGGTTATGGGAAAAGACATACTTGAAAATATACATAATGATTAGGTCACATAAATTTGTGATTATGCTTTTAGGTGAAAAATCATTATTCAAGATTATACTTACTTTCAACATCATTATACATTTTAAAAATAATTTTGTTTTATGATGCAAATTAAAGCTGTTGGCATAATTTATTCCTTGAGCCATGGGCAGTCTAATGGCCACAAATATTCATTTAAGTTATTATTTGTATTTACTGTTTATATTGTACTAAAAAAGCTGCTAAGCAATCCGCTGCTTCTCTAATCTATTATAATGATTTGTGCTGCACAATACTGAGCAGCTTCCACAAGATGAGTAAAGAATTGAAGAAAACCTTGCCTTTGCTAGAGAGCTGCATATTTGCAATTACATTAGGTTTAATACAATGCTGAAAACATGATGCTATTAGGCAATTTTGCAACATAAAATGAGGTGTAGTATGATTTATTATTTCTTCCCTTTATGAAAGAAATGAGCAAAACTTCTGTGCCTCCTACTTCCCAATCAGTAGAGTGCAGACAGGCAGGAAGTGACCCATCAAAAGTTCTTTGAACTACATCACCTTATCTGTCTCTCAAAAGCCAAGGCCATATGAAACAATTGGAAGTCCACAAACAAAATACTTAGTTGAAGGATGCAGCTGAAGTGTGAGGTTTTCCAAAACTCAAAACAGCAACCTTCAGTTCAAGAGGCACTTTGTGCAAGTTCTTTAAACATTCTGAGCCTCAGTTTCCTCATTTTAAAAGTGGGGTTAATGATATTTATTTGTAAAAAAAAATATTGGTCCCTTATTACAAGGGGCAATCCATCATAGAATGTTACTCCAGTGTCCGACATATACCAAATAATAAATAATATATCTTAGTTAGTATGACATTATTTCATTTAAAAGGAAATAGTATGCACTTCCCTATTGAGTGTGTGTGGGTGTGTGGGTGTGTGTACACACGTGTTTATAACATGCATACTTAAGAGTACACACACGCACTCCCTCACCCCCCCCCACACACACGATCTTATGTAAGAGAGCACAAACTGAATGCCTCAGGGTTTAGATTTATTATGTGTTTTTATATAAGCCAATAGGAGGCATAACTTGCCTAATAGGTCCTTGTCTGTAAAAGAATTTGTTAAAATTGAAGTCAATCAAAACCAACGGGGTTCTTTCTTTTTATACAGCTTGCTAAACAACCTTGATGACACAATGATGACCGCAAGCCAACATTAAAGTCCACAAGATGCACTTTTATACTTACTGTAGAAATTAACATTTTACAAATTGCTACTCATACACATCATTTGATCCTCACAATAGCCAATGAAAGTTGGTCAAGGCCAAACAGAATTGATAAAGTGAGTACTGGAACCCAAGTCCAATTGTCTGTTTTCTTTTTAATTACTCATCATTGGTCCATTTTGCTGGGTCCCAGTAACATAAATTAAAGGCAGTGAAAGTGATATGATGGTGTCTGTGATACTCTTTCACTACAGATAGAAACAACTGACTTACCTATCATATCAGCAAACATCCCTGTTAACACTTGTTTTTTTTTTTTTTCTTTGCTTTTTTATTTGTCAGAAAGAGAGAGAGAGAGCACGTGCACAAGCAGGGGGAGTGGGAGGCAGAGGGAGAAGCAGGCTCCCTGCTGAGCAGGGAGACTGATGCGAGACTCAATCCCAGGACCCCTGGGATCATGACGTGAGCCAAAGGCAGACGCTTAACCAACTGGGCCACCCAGGCGCCCCAACACTTACTTGGTTTTTAAGCTAAGGCTGGCTGGCAGGTCAGGTGTGTCAAAGTCCTTAATGGAATGGAATCCCTAAGGGAATTTTGGTTGTATTTGTAATTTTCCACTTCCACATAGCAGGATGGTAGATGCAATTTGTTTATTTGATTTTTGCATCAGTCTTTCGGTTATTTTTGAAATAAAGAGCTTGATTTAGACATTTATTTGGAAACAAGTGAAATCTTTTATGAACATTAGGTGCATTTACCTTGAAAATTATTAAAAATTTACACAGAAGAGTTTCTTCTGTTTCCTACTTTCAATCTTAAGAATTTTATTTTTCCTTTGACCTTCCACCATGACCTTCCTACATACTTCTTTTTCCAGTTTGTCCTTTTAGGTTCTGTTAACAGGCAGCATGCAATATTGTAGAAAAATTTCTAGTTTAAATGTTGAACTGAATCAACCTGGATTTTCAGAATTAATTCTTTCATATTTTCCTTTCAAATATGCTATTTTTTAGAGCAGTTTTAGATTCACAGCAAAATCAAGCAGAAAGTACAGAGTTCCCTTATAGCCCCTGTTCCTACACACAAATAGCCTCCCCAAATAATAACATGCAAATCAGAATGGTACGTTTGCTACAATCTGTGAACTTACATTAACATACCATTAGACCCCAAATCCATAGTTTACATTAGGGTTCACTCACTCATATTAAGTTTCACTAGTGATTAAATTTCTTCAATAGATATAGGACTTTTCCAATGTCATCTATTTCTTTGGCAGATTATGTCTTTCAAGGAATTAGTCTACTTCATCTGGGTTATCAAATTGGTGAGCATAGAGTTATTCATAGTGTTCTTTTATTATTTTTTTGATGTCCATGAAATCTGTAGTGATTTTTTTTTCTCATTCCTTTCTGGTATTAGTAATTTGTGTCATTTTTTGTTTGTTTGCCCTTGTTAGCCTGGCTAGATACTTATTGATTTTAGAGATCTTTTCAAAGAACCAGCTTTTGGTTTTGTTGATTTTTTTTCTATTGATTTCCTACTTTTAAATTCATTAATGTCTACTTTAATTTTTATTATTTCTTTTCTTTTGCTCACTTTCAATTTAATTTGCTCCTGTTTCCTAAGATGACTAAGATGGGAGCTTGGATGATTGATTTTAGATCTTTCTTCTTTTCTAATGTATGCACTCAATGCTATATATTTCTCTCTAAGGACTGCTTTCACTGCAAATTTTGACAAGTTGGCGTTTCATTGTCATTTAGTTAAATATTTTTAGATTTTTTGAGATTTCTTCTTTGACTCATGCTATTCTGAAGTATGTTGTATAATTTCTAAGTATTTGGAGATTTTTTACTAAATCTTAAAAGAATATTTTAGGATTTTTCTCCTTCTGAAACCCTTGAATAAAATGAATTATTATTAAGCATAATTTGTTTATATATATATATATATATATATATATACACATTTGATTTTTTTTTAAGATTTTATTTATTTATTTGAGAGAGAGAGCACATGAAAAGGGGGAGGGTCAGAGGGAGAAGCATACTCCCTGCTGAGCTGGGAGCCCGATGCGGGACTCGATACTGGGACTCCAGGATCATGACCTGAGCCGAAGGCAGTCGCTTAACCAACTGAGCCACCAGGCGCCCCTGATTTTATTGTTCAAAATATATGCCTTAATTTTCCTCTGCTGATAAAGATAGAGATAGCATTTGATTATGTGTTACATCACTTTGGCTAGCAGAAGGTTTATGAAGTATATATCTATGTAGGCAGGAAATGCAACTGCCCAATAAAATCTTTATGAAGCTCACAGAAAAATTTAACACTTAGAACTACATATTCTTAATTCTTCCCCTTGGTAGTTGTGGAAGGACCTTATAGGGTAGATATTATTAATTCAATAATGTTAACCAGAGAAGTATTGTTTTCAGTGTAAAAGAGATTTAAGTGAAAAGGACAAGATTTAAACCTTGGTTTTCAAAGTCTTATTTTGTTCATTGCCTGTAAAACAAAACACATAAATATACACACACATGAACAAATACCTTCAATGCTTTATAAGCAAAAATCAATGGTTAAATAGTGAGAAAAACAGTTTGAGTGTTTTTGTTCCTGTTATTGATCTTTGAGCAATGCTGTGACAAAGACGGCAGCCTATGTTTTGCATTGATTTTCTTATATGCTCAACATTAGCGCTATCCAGTAGAAATAAAATGTGAGTCATGAGTGTAATTTTAAATTGATCACTTCATATAAAATTAAAAAGGAACAAATGAAATTAATTTTATTAACATATGTTTTATAACCCAACATATTCAAAGGGTTATCGTTTCATCAAGAATCAATATAAAAATGAGGTATCTTACATTCTTTTTTTGTACTGTCATTGAAATCCAGTGTACATTTTATACTTACAACACATCTCAATTTAGATGCTACATTTTCATCAGAAATATGTTACCTCTATTTAAATTTCACAGAATTTACAGGTGAATATATAAGCTTAGGCATTTAAATATATAAAATATATAGTTTTCCAATAAAGAATTGATTATCAAAAATAATTTCCCTTTAATATTTGTAATTATTTGAGAAAGTTGGTCTTTTAAAAAAATAATTGATTTGGCTTGAAGCAAAACCATTAATTTTAAAGTTACGTTTATTCAGTTAAATACATAAATTCATTCTTGTGTCAACTTACTGTATTAACATTCAATTCAAAGAACGTTGTATAAATTGAAAAGCAGCTCTGAATTTATGAATACCAATAGAATATTCTTCAAATTTTTCTTGAAGTTTTACAATTTACATAATGCTGTTCTTTACAATGAAATTCTTTTCTATTGATTCATGTCAGAAAATTATGTAAAATTATTATTACTGTAGGAAAAGTTGAGATTTAATCATAAATTATCCTACCTGTCTAGCTAGGTAACACAAAGTTTCTCTTTTCATGGAACTTCAAATTTAGAATATTCATATTTGTTTGGTGTTGGTGAGAAAATGCAAATCACACTGCAATTTTTTTTAATTGCCTTTCATTGTGGAATATTTAGCAAGCATTTTGTTTCAAGAAAATCTTGAATTGGAATTAACAATCTGGCGAATCTTTCTAAAACTTTGAGTTTTGCCAAAGTACAACTCATCATTAACCTTCTATTTCCTTCAACAGTCATAAACTGGTGACGATTCATACATTTGCATATATCTATGCAACAATATTAACCATTAAGGCTATGACTATTTTCATAGAGTCTGCTTCCATTCAATGAGTGCAAATATTTTCCATATGCCTTAAACAGTGAAATGATGCGATGAGGAAAACATCAATCTCTTGTCTTAAAATTCCACTAAACCTGGCCATTTGACCTAATATAGTAAAGTTTCTTGTGTCAAATAGAAACTATTATTTCTTATCTCACTGAAGATTTTTTTTTTGGCAGATATAAAAAATTTTAAAAACCCTATTCCATGAGTTCCATTAATAGTCCTCATTGATATTTGTAAGTCCTTTAAGACAAAACATGACTCACCTAAAGCTAAAAAAAAAGTGATTAGAATTTTGAATCAATTGATTTTTCATATTGTAAAAAAAAAAAAAAGATTGCATTCCACTGGCAACTGCTTGGTTGCTTCATTGAATTTAAAAAAAAAAAATTGGGGGGCGCCTGGGTGGCTCAGTTGGTTAAGTGACTGCCTTCGGCTCAGGTCATGATCCTGGAGTCCCAGGATCAAGTCCCGCATCCGGCTCCCTGCTCAGCGGGGAGTCTGCTTCTCCCCCTGACCCTCCCTCTGCTCATGTTCTCTCTCTTTATCTCATTCTTTCTCTCAAATAAATAAATAAAAAATGTTTAAAAAAAAAATTTGTAGGCTCTCTTCTCCTTTCCATAATTTTCTTTCAAATTAACCATAACTGAAATAATAACTTCTTATACCGTCACTCAAAAATGACTTTTTAAAACCTACATATCTATTTTATGTCTGGCCAAAAGTATAAGTTCATACCCTATTAAAATCATTAAAAACTTTTTTGGGACATTTAGTTTTGAATTCAGATTATCAATTTTATGAATTTTATCAATTTTTTGAATGTCAAGAAGCAATGTCCCAAGGAATTTACCTTTTTGCTTAAAACATCTATTACTATTGCTCACCTTATTATTTTTAATATTATTTCCCCCAAGAGTTTTTTTTATTTTGTTCTGTCATAGCAAATTGCAATGGCCACTAATCGTGAAATTTGCATCAAATCTTCTAATCTTGGGTGCCTGGGTGGCTCAGTTGGTTAAGCGACCGCCTTCGGCTCAGGTCATGATCCTGGAGTCCCGGGATCGAGTCCCGCATCGGGCTCCCTGCTCAGCGGGGAGTCTGCTTCTCCCTCTGACCCTCCTCCCTCTCATGCTCTCTGTCTCTCATTCTCTCTCAAATAAATAAATAAATAAATCTTTAAAAAAAAAAAATCTTCTAATCTTTTTCATTACTGTTGGAGAGGTCGTAGTACAAACTAGTCTATTCTGCATAGTTACTATGCCTTTGTTTTTTTTTTTTTAAAGATTTTTATTTATTTATTTGACAGAGAGAGACACAGCGAAAGAGGGAACACAAGCAGGGGGAGAGGAAGAAGCAGACTCCCCGCTGAGCAGGGACCCCGATGCGGGGCTCGATCCCAGGACCCTGGGATCATGACCTGAGCGGAAGGCAGACGCTTAACGACTGAGCCACCCAGGCGCCCCACTATGCCTTTGTTTTAAATTTTAAAGTTTCTTCATCCTTTTTTCTTTCTAATTTGGATTTTTTTATAATTAGAATAATCTTTCCATTTAAAATTTATTTATTTTTAGTAATCTCTACACCCAATGTGGGGCTCCAACTCAGGACCCCAATATCGAGTTGCATGCTTTTCTGACTGAGCCAGCAAGGGACCCAATCTTTCCATTTAATTATCAGTTATAATTTATATAGGTAACACTGTAACTCACGCTGTCTCATAAAATATTTAAAAAACACATTACAGTATTACACCCTTGCATCTAAAAAAAGCAATTCAATTGAATTTGTGGACACCAGCTAGATTGGTGGTATGTTTATTTGTAATTCTAGAAACAATGCGTGAGTTCAACACGGGCACTATAATACAACAATGTCATTTTACATAATGCAATGGTTAAAGTGAAATGTAATCTGGCCACAAGAGCAATGTTGTAGCACAAAAATATTATCAGTACTTTAATCTTTAACTTTAAATTAAAATGAATTTAATTAAATTAAAATTTCAGTTCTTTAATTGCACTAGCCGGCTAGTGGCTATGGTATTAGGCCAGTTCCACATGGTCCTATCATATTCCATAAAACTGGTGATATCAGTGCAACATAAATTTGCTAAAATGTCAAAAATATCCAAGTGTATTTGTCGAACATACAGGTTCAATTCAACCATCGTCATCACTCTCAGAAAAAGAAACTATAAAATACATGGCTTGCTCAAAGTCATCAAGCAAATAGAAAATTTTAAATTGCTTTTTCCCCCATATCTTGTTTCTTGTGCTTTTGCTTGTCATTTTATATTACTTTTGTATTGTTAATGTTTAGTTCATACATTCTGAATCCATCTTAAGAAGTGAAGACACTTCCTTTTTTGTGCTTCCTCTTTTCTTCTGTTGAGTTATAATTTCTCTTTTTTACTTCTTATATGTCATCTCCCTTCCTTTTCTTTCTTTCTTATTTTGTTTGGAAGCTGCAATCATTTAAGGATTAGAATCACATCTATTTAAATAGAGTATCTTGCATAAAATATCTCATCCAGACTGATCAAAAAGTATTAGGCTGTGCATCCACAGGAAGCTCTCAACATCCATCAACAGACTTCTTTTCTGGCCTTCTTTGTCAGAGAAATGTGAATTCTGCATAAGGACATCATAGAAGGCTATAAGGTCAAAAGTGAAATATATTATTCTCTAGATGAAACACTGTAATATGTGTGCTGATTATAATTAGCATTCCAAATAGGGGTATTTCAGAATGCTACAAAGATATGTTCTTTTGTGCTCTTTTAAAATCTTTCCCTTGATTTGTGGGGTGGAAACACTAAAAGCAATTAAGGCCTTTGCCTTCTTTTCTATGGATGTAATGTAGATAATTCTATGTTTGTTAAGATATCTCAGAGTAAAGCGGTCTTCTAATTTCAAGTTCATGTAGACATTTCTGCTATATTCAATTTAAGCCATGTCAAATAATTCTTGAAGGAAAATAAGAAATGAAAATCCATCATAACTACAAATTCTTTACCAATTTTTTTTCCTTCATCTGTTATGTTAAATAAGATGGGGGAAATGTATTCAGTCATCTCTGTTAAAAATCATAAACTGTTTTGTATCTATAAGAGAAATGGGCAAGGAGGCAAAGGAGAGAACAGAAACCTAGAATCAAATGTATAAGCTAGAATATGGAAGTAGATGTATAGTATTGATTGCATTTCCATATGATAGTCCAATCAGGTAAGTTTCTCATTCCTAGATATTCCAGTTCTCTCTATCCTAGAACCTGGTGATAAGAGTTTTCTATCATTTTGAACTCATTATCATATCAGGACACTTCATTTATCCTGTCATCTGCTCTACCCCTTCTGTGGAGCGTGTGAATATCCTTATTTCAAGAATACTAATCAAGGATTGGCCAACTACAGCCCTTGAGCCAAATCTGGGCCTTGGTCATTGTATGCTCTAGCTCTAGCTAAGAAAAGTTTAAAAATATTTAAGTTTGTTAAGAAAAGAAAAGAAACAAAGTAGTGTGGAACAAAGACCGTAAGTGGCCCGCAAAGCCTAAATTATTGACTATCTGGCCATCTACAGAAAAGTGTTCCAATATCTGGTTTATCCTTCTAAATTGTCAATATTATTCTTGGGTATAATATCTCATGCCTAACCCTCAACTGCACTATTTGATCGTGAGTTTCTAAAAATTTTAATAAAAAGCTACTTTATTTTTTTTCCTGTTTATTCTCTTAGTCTCAGCAACTTGCTGTGTGTTCATATACAGTATGGTTATGTTGCTACTAATCCATTTTTCAGGAAGTTCATGCTCTTTACTCCATTGAAACTGATTTCGGTCAGTATTCCAGGGAATTTCTTATTTATTAAATCTACTAACATAATATGCATTTGTTCACTCAGCATCACTGTTTGTATATAATTCCTCAGAATATAATTATTGATATATCTGTTAAAGAATTTGTCCACTTTCTTTTCAGTGTTGTTTTCATGTGTGAATTATCATCTTAGATAGCACCAGTACTCTAGGAGGTAACATCTTGTTTTTGTTAGGTAGAAGCTAGACTTGAGCAGTGGAAAGAACACCCTGAGGCAGAGTCCCAGGTCTTTGAGTGGGGGAATGATAGAAGAGGAGCTAGAGGCCTGGATGGTGTCGTATAGCTTACACCTTAGAAGCCCAGAGGGCTCAACATCCTGACCTCCTGGCTTCCAAGACCTTGGGGCTAACAGACAAAAAGCCAGACGTGCAGAGCATACACTCTCCTCTTCCACCACTATTCCCACCAGAGAGAAAGGCCCCCGTGAGGGTTCTGGTACAAACCTTATAGGGTCAAAAGCTCTCCCTCCCAACCTGTAGGAGGAGTTCTGTAGATGATTAGAAGCCGCTTCCATTAGAGACCACCCCCCTGTCTGTCATAGCTCCTTCCAGCCCAGAAAGACCCAATGAATATCCAATTCCAAAACAACCTAGGGTCCAGTTCCACCTCACGGAACCTGCCCACTCTTCACCTTGAGAGTATACTTTTGCTTTAATAAACTGCTTTGTGCTTGCTACTTTCCTTCTGGCTATCTTTATTCGAGTGTGGATGCCCACAAAAATCTTTTCATAGGAAATCCAAGAACTGAGACTTCCATTCACAACGCAGACTCTCCCATCGGTAACATTCTTTACTCCTTAACCAAAGTCTGACTAAGTTCTGATACTTTAAAAGAAGCCAAATTGGTTCCTGAAGTGTTAACTTATTGTCTGAATGTACATGGCCCATTATTTTCTTATCACTGACCTGCATTACCATCTAATCTTTAAGGAAGTCACATTATATGAAATGACAGACTTGACCTCAAAACCTCTCTTCTGTCATGCATATAATGGTGTTCTTAAACGAGAAGGACATTTCATGTTTGATATATCTCATTCTTCACATATATGACTAAGAATTTGCAATAATTAAATTTTTGAATCAAATATTAAAGTTCTATATATATTAAAGTTCTGCTTGAATAATAAAATAAAATGCAAATTTATTATTTCTTTCATGTAGCAGAGACTTTTGCAGATCAAAATTCTATCTCGAACACCTGTAGTTTCTTTTAAATGCTGTTTCACTATATTTAAACCTTGCAAAAATTCTGAATTGCCTTATGTTTATTTCCTATTGCCTTAGTCAAGTTATCTGAGGGTTAACCTGAGGACACAGCACTAATTACCCCAAATTATCATGCTTAAGATGGGGGCTACTTAAAAATGAGGTCATTTCTGGGGCATCTCAGTAGCTCAGTTATGTGTGTGCCTCTTGATTTTGGCTCGGGTCATGATTTTGGGGTGGGTCGATTGAGCCCCACTTTTGGCTCCATGCTCAGCAGGGAGTCTGCTTGAGCTTCTCTCCCTCTCCTTCTGCCCCTCCCCTCCGCTTTCTCTCTAAAATAAATAAATAAAACTTTTTTTAGCACTATTATTATAATTTTTAATTAACATTTTTTTTCAGGGATACAGGTCTGTGATTCATCAGTGTTAAACTATTCAAAGTGCTCACCATAGCACATACCCTCCCCAATATCCATCACCAAGCCACCGCATCTCTCCCACCTCCTTCCATTCCAGCAACCCTCAGTTTGTTTCCTGAGATTAAGAGTCTCTTAAGGTTTGTCTCCCTCTCTGGTATCATCTTGTTTCATTTTTTCCCTCCCTTCCCCTATGATCTGTCTTGTTTCTCAAATTCCTCCTATCAGTGAGAGCATATGATACTTGTCTTTCTCTGATTGACTTATCTCGCTTAGCATAATACCCTCTAGTTCCAACCATGTTGTTGCAAATGGCAAGATTTCCATTTTTGATGGCTGCATAATATTCCTCTGTGTGTGTGTGTGTGTGTGTGTGTGTGTGTGTGTGTGTACCGCATCTTCTTTACCCATCCATCTGTTAACAGACATCTAGGCTCTTTCCATAGTTTGGCTGTTGTGGACATGGCTGCTATAAACATCAGGGTGCATGTGCCCCTTTGGATCACTACATTTGTATTTTTGGGATAAATACCCAGTAGTGCAATTGCTAGGTAATAGGGTAGCTCTATTTTCAACTTTTTGAGGAACTTCCATACTGTTTCCCAGAGTGGCTGCACCAGCTTGCATTTCCACCAACAGTGTAGGAGGGTTCCCCTTTCTCCGCATCCTCGCCAACATCTGTTATTTCCTGACTTGTTAATTTTAGCCATTCTGACTGGTGTGAGGGGTTATCTCATTGAGGTTTTGATTTGGATTTCCCTGATGCCCAGTGATGTTGAGCACTTTTTCATGTGTCTGTTGGTCATTTGGATGTCTTCTTTGCAGAAATGTCTGTTCATGTCTTCTGCCCATTTCTTGATTGGATTATTTGTTCTTTGGGTGTTGGATTTGATAAGTTCTTTATAGATTTTGGATACTAGCCCTTTACCTGACATGTCATTTGCAAATATCTTCTCCCATTCTGTCAGTTGTTTTTTGGTTTTGTTGACTGTTTCCTTTGCTGTGCAAAAGCTTTTCATCTTGATGAAGTCCCAATAGTTCATTTTTGCCCTTGCTTCCCTTGCCTTTGGTGATGTGTCTAGGAAGAAGTTGCTGTGACTGAGGTCACAGAGGTTGCTGCCTCTGTTCTTCTCAAAGATTTTGATGGACTCCTGTCTCAAATTGAGGTCTTTCATCCATTTTGAGTCTCTTTTTGTGTGTGGTGTAAAGAAATGGTCCAGTTTCATTCTTCTGCATGTGGCTGTCCAATTTTCCCAACACCATTTGTTGAAGAGACTGTCTTTTTTCCATTGGACATTCTTTCCTGCTTTGTCAAAGATTAGTTGACCACAGAGTTGAGGGTCCATTTCTGGCCTCTCTATTCTGTTCCATTGATCTATGTGTCTGTTTTTGTGCCAGTTCCATACTATCATGATGATTACAGCCTGAATAGAGCTTGAAGTCTGGAATTGTGATGCCACCAGCTTTGCTTTTCTTTTTCAACATTCCTCTGGCTATTCGGGGTCTTTTCTGGTTCCGTACAAATTTTAGGATTATTTGTTCCATTTCTTTGAAAAAAGTTGATGGTATTTTGATGGGGATTGCATTAAATATGTAGATTGCTCTAGGTAGCATTGGCATTTTCACAATATTTGTTCTTCCAATCCATGAGCATGGAACGTTTTTCCATTGCTTTGTGTCTTCTTTAATGTCTTTCATGAGTATTTTATAGTTTTCTGAGTACAGATATTTTGCCTCTTTGGTTAGATTTATTCCTAGGTCTTATGGTTTTAGGTGCAATTGTAAATGGGATCGACTCCTTAATTTCTCTTTCTTTGTCTTTTTGTTGGTGTATAAGAATGCACCTGATTTCTGTGCATTGATTTTATATCCTGCTACTTTACTGAATTCCTGTATGAGTTCTAGCAGTTTTGGGATGGAGTCTTTTGGGTTTTCCACATAAAGTATCATATCATCTGCAAAGAGTCAGAGTTTGACTTCTTCTTTGCCAATTCGGATGCCTTTTATTTCTTTTTGTTGT